>NC_045596.1:195693707-195993707 GCF_009762305.2 Zalophus californianus
CCCACTTCCAATTTTGATTTGCAGATATAGTTAAGGGTAGTTGGATTGGGAGAAAGAAAGGGAAGTAAAATTATATCCCTTTAGGGGACATGTACAAAATATAATCATAAACAACAAAGCTGAAGATTGAGAGAACATACTGCTATGTGAGTTACCTGGGAGGGTGTCTCACTTAGTAGGAGTATGAGGTCCACCAAACTAAATGTTCCTTGCAGTCAGAAAACTGAGGTCCCCACCTATGCATCACCAGGGCATAGAGCACGAACTAATGCACGATGGTTGCTAACACAGTATTTGTGGATTGAAGGAATGAATAAATGTATGAATCAACCATTGTAGAGTGGGCAAGAATGTAGTTCTAAAAACTCTCTCGTGGCTTTTTTCTTCTTTCATGTTTTCTGTGTTTTCCCGGAAGATGACTTGTTAATCCTACAGTCAGGGACATGAGTGATGGCCAAGAAGGCTATAGTCTTACTCACAGATACAGGATTCAAATGAGAAGAACCAGATATTGTAGCAGAACAGTTCCTACGGTAGTGATTTTCTTCTTTCGCTACTTTTCAGGGATAATCTTGATTTCAGTCTCTACTATCTGAGTATGATTCGTTAATGCCATGTGACATAGGGGAAAGGAAGGAAAAATAAGACGAAAAACAGAGAGAGAGACAAACCATAAGAGACTCTTAACACCAGGAAACAAACTGAGGGTTGCTAGAGGGGAGGCAGGTGGGAGGTTGGGGTAACTGGGTGATGGGCACTAAGGAGGGCACTTGGTGGAATGAGCACTGGGTCTTTTTTTTTAAAAAAGAATTTATTTATTTGACAGAGAGAGACACAGCGAGAGAGGGAACACAAGCAGGGGGAGTGGGAGAGGGAGACGCAGGCTTCCCGCAGAGCAGGGAGCCCGACGCGGGGCTCGATCCCAGGACCCCGGGATCATGACCGGAGCCAAAGGCAGACGCTTAACGACTGAGCCACCCAGGCACCCCGAGCACTGGGTCTTGTACACAACTGATGAATCACTAAATTCTAATAATACACTGTATGTTAATTAAATTGAATTTAAATAAAAAGTCAAATTAAATTAAAAAATACCATGTGACAGAATAATGTGGCAACTCCTGCCTATCATCTGTTTCTAGTTGGTGTTTATCTACGTGGGCACTTCATATAATGAATTACTCTTGTGATCATGGGAAATATGCTAATGAATCCAGTGACACATTGAGAGATATAATCAATTTATATCAACGTGTGCATTCAAACCTGTACTTAAACCTCAGGGTATTGTGACTTACACCTGTTCTTTTTCAGTTACCTCTGAAATACAGTTGTTAATGCAAGTGTTAGCTTAGGCAATTCAAGGTGTATATTTATGGAGACAATTTTATATGTAGATAATATGGACTAAATCATTGATAAGTAATGTGAAGCAACATGAATACATCTATCAATCCTTTACCAGCTCTACATCCATCTACCAATATATGCATCTGTCTTTTTAGTCAGCATCTAAGTCACGCGTGAACTAAAAATCCACTTAACCAATGCTGAAACTAAGTCTCTTATTCAACTGTATCTGGGCACATTAACAGCCTTTTTCTTCATTTTATAAATACTAAAAATATTTCTGAAACAAGCAAAAAAAAACCTTTATTTTCAAACTGAATATCACATTTTACTATGTTTCTATAGCAAAAATAAAATTAATATTCATGAAAGAAGGCTTTAGATTTTAAAGTTCACAGATCACTGAAAAAGAGAAGTGTGCACTTTTATCATTAATACTAAAATGACTGGAGAATTACCACACTTATAGTATTAAATACAAACATAATTTATATTTATGCTTCCATATTTATGGTATGAATGGTGCTCATTTAGTGGTAATATAAATTTATTGACAAAGTTTGAACTTTGCAGAATCCCCTGTAAATATACCAGTTACTATTTTCTAAAGTCTAAAAAAAAAATGTGAGGTGAGATTTTTGAGACAAATACATGAATGAAACAGACATTACGATGCAGATGGATTCTTTCTTCCTTTGTTGCCGAGCACCTCTGCCATGAGGAGGGTTTCCTTCCAGCAGGTTCTTCACAGAACCCATGTTATTTAGCATCTCTCAGTTTCCTGTGGTGCATTTCCCACGGTGTTGTGATAACAAGCTGTGCAAGAGGGCACTTAACACTTCAAATTGGATTTTGTAAATTAGTCGCAAAATTCTTCTTTTCTAGTAGATTACATGTTTTCTCTCTCGACTTTTTCTCTGTTGCAGTTTATTATGCTGACATACCTTTTCATGCTGGCCTGGCTGGGGGTCACGGCTTTCACCTCCCTGCCCGTCTACATGTACTTTAATCTGTGGACCATTTGCCGAAACACCACCTTAGTGGAGGGAGCCAATCTCTGCTTGGACCTTCGTCAGTTTGGTAGGTGGACCTCTAACTAAAACGAGGCCTCGTGCTCTTTGACCTCAGTGACTGCCTCTGAAATATTGCTGATCACGCTGGAACCATCATGACTTGATGAGAAATGGATACTTGAGAAGTGTATCAGAGTATTCACTCTGAAGACATCCTTTTTAAATTTAAATACGTAGGAATTGAAGGTTGATTGGAGGTAGATATCACAGCATGAAATCTACAAACGTGTATGTTTGAACAAGCTATCAGGTTGGCTTTCCTGGTATTGTCAAGATGAAATTGTGATGTCCTTGTCCCGACTTCTTTGCGCTTGTCCAGACTTGCTATGATGCTTGTGTATCCACTCTTATTCTTCCATACAAATATAAAATTTGTGAAGTCTAGTGTGAAGATCACCGAAGAAGTATGTATTTTACTGGCTTCCAAAATAAGCAGAAAAACTTAGCATTTTATAATAACAAAATCAAAGAATGTTAAACCAATCGGCAGCCCTCTTTGGTTATTTTTTTTAGCGCTAAAACCTCACGTGATAAAAATAGTTTCGTATGTGTCTGTGGGCTTGTGATACACGGACCCTATTCTAATTGTTTTGTCCATGTTGACTTGTTTGATCCTTAACAACAATTCTGTATGGTGGACACTATCATTATCCTCTTTATAAATGACACAGAGAGGTTAAATGAGTTGCCCAAGGTTATACAGCTAGGAGGTGACAGAGCCAGGATTCAAACCCCAACAGCCTCATTTCAGAGTCTGTGGTAATTACACATCAGCCTGCAAGTGCTGCTGATAGACAAATGCAAAGAAGTGGATTTAATCTCATCCAGCCTGTTCGGAATTCTATTCCATCATTTGTGAAAAAACATGGGAGCTACAAAATTTACATAAGATATGGAGATCCACATGTTTGAGCGGATTTTTTCCTCATAGACTATTAAAATCTACCGCATGAACATCTGGGAATGCTCCCTGTGATTTTCTCTGAGGTTTCCTGATTCTTCTGGAAAGTGGAGAACGTTTCTGTAGGTGGTGTCTGCAGGCTGTGGGGCTCAGTGGGGATGCTGTAGATAGACTGTGGGGTACAGTGCATCAGTCCAACACCAGCCAGCCGCATGCTCCAAAGCCGTGGCCTCCTCCCCATCCCATAAGCTGGAGCCCCAAGCCTCCTTTGCCTGATCTAATAAAAAGCAAGGGCTGCTCTGTGGATGAAGTTCTTGGCAAGAAGACCACCGAGGGAATATGGATAGCTCTTCCGCTGGAGAGGTTTCAGTCTTGGAATCATGTCCCACATACACACGGGAAGGGAGCGCATCGGCAATAGCTGCTGGAGGCCATGAGGGAACAGCTGTTTGGCTCTGACTTTAGTCCCTCCCCGTCCATGTCTTCCTCCTGTTCTGTGGAGCTGAAAAGTGGACACTGGAAGAGAGGTGACTGGTCTCTCAGACAGGGTTGCCAGCTAAAATATGGGCCACCTAGGGAAGTTTCAATTTCAGATAAACAAGCAATGTTTTTAGTACAGTCTGTCCAAATATTATATGGGACACAATTATAGTAGGTGTAAACCATGACAAGGATTAAAGCTGCCCTTTGAAACTTAGCACCATTTACTACATAGTTATCAAGATTTATTCTAATTTAACTTTTCTCCATGATGTGGAAGAGAGGGCACTTTTCAGATGTCATGCAACCTTTTACATGAGATATTAAGTCCTTCTGTTCGCCCTTCATACAGAATCTACTGCCTGGATGGCATTTATTTGCCTTCCAGATTATACGCTCTCAATAAGAATCCTGGTTGTAGAGGCACAATCAAGTTATCAAGGGGCATCGGCTTGGAAAACGACACTCCCCCCCAAGTCTGGATTATGATTAGTACAGACATTTACTAATGTCATCAAAAAAGTGATTGGGTAGAGAAGAACATGCTATAAAGCGATTTCCCTTACTTTGCAAAGTTGTCTCCTTACATCTAGACGGTATCTTTGCTCTAAGGCGATCAAGGTCTTTGAACTGCATCATGGGAACTCCGGTCATGTAATGGCTGGGATGCCTGCTTAGTCCCTACTTGCATCTTCCTGTTCTTTCCCCTGCGTGTGATAGATGCATCTGCCTCATACAGATCTAATGGCAAGCAGAGGCATTGTGCAGCTCATAAAGTCGGGGAACTTAAAGATGATTTGTCCTATTAGGGTTTGCCATATTTCAAAATGAGTCATGAAATAATTTGACTAGCAATTTTAATTTTTTAATGCTTTCATAATTATTTCTGTTGCCCTTCAATGATAGGCACAGCAATTTAATGACATTGAATGTATGAGGGTTTTGTCTTAGTAAATTTGTTTCAGAAGATGTTAAAACTGATCTCCCCCATAATATCATCTGGATCCAGAATTTAAAACTGCTTTGTTAAAACCTGATTATTTGATGAAACTCCCTCAGGGCCAACCATAGGGAGAGAGTGGTCCAGAGTAGGTGGGGCACCTTTAGCCTTATAACCAACCCTCCCTCTCATCCAGCACATCCATACATTGTAGCAGGAGCATCTGGCTTTTCTCTGATTTCCATAAAGCCCTTCTCAGTAAAATTTCATTTCAACAAATATTTATTGAGCTTCTGCTATGTGTCAGCATTGCTCAATTTTGAAAGACAAAAATCTCCATGTCAAAAAAGTAAAATAAATCAAAATTTGACAAACACTTAGATCAGGGACCTGGCCCATCAAGCTTTTTCTAGAGAAGACACCCATGACCTAGAAACGTTGCATTATTTGCACAAGATAGAACAGAGGACAGAGTTGAAGCTATCAATCAACAGCTTTTTTGACTTTAGTCCACTCTGTTCAGAAGGACATTTTATGTTAACGTAGAAATTAGACACGTATACTATGAGTAGGAAATCTTTTGTCTGGTTAGCCATGTGTCCCGGCTAATCGGTGAACTATATACATTTCTGTTAAATAATTCAAGAATTTATTTGGCAAAATCTTGGCTACATTTTTCTTGTCTAGGCTATTCCCCTGCATAGGCATTCCTATGTTAGGCTACCCGTCAAAGGGGAATTCGGTTACCGATGGAATGAAGGTTACTAATCAACTGATCTAAAAATGGGGTAATTATCCTGGATGATCCAGGAGGGCCCTGTGTAATCACAGGGCTCCTTAAAAGTGGAAGAGGCAGAAGAGAAGAAGTCAGAGGGAGAGGGACCTCAGAAGAAGTGCACATTTTACTCAGATGCCATTTTACTCACTTTGATGATGTACAAAAGGGGCCAGGAGCCAAGGAATGTGGGTAGACTAGAGAAGCTAGAAAAGGGTACTTCAGGTATTCTATCATCTTTAAGACTAGTAATGTAAATGGTAAATTACTTGAAAATTCAGCATTCATATTTCCTAGTAGGGTGTTAATTTCCCATCACCCTGTGAGGAATCATAGTATCATTATACCTACTCCTTCTGCTTACCTCCACCCCTAGCTTGCAGTTTCCTCCATAAGAATTGATGCCCTGAGCAGTGGTGCTTCGACTGCCCAGAAACCTCCAAGAGGCTTTTGTTGCCTTAACGATGAAAGTAATAGGAACTGTGCACATGGTGCAAGTTTTTCCTAGTTCAGATACAACCAATTCTTAGAAAACCAGAAATACGTCACTTCTGCTTAACCAGCTTAAATGACATTTAAAAAAAAAAAATCTATAGAAAAAGCTCGTGGCTGCAACCTCTGATGCCTCCAGTTCCTGTCTGCTCTCCTTGCTGCTTCTCTTGTACAGTCCGAACTTGTCCCAAGGGGAGAAGCAGGGAGGCTGGTTGGCGCTCTTGTCGTAGCCCTGAGGTGACTGAGTGGTGGCTCAGGTGGGTTGGTAGTGAGAGAAGTGAGGAGAATTGGTCCGGGGCTGACTGTCCTTTGAAGACTGGGGCTGCAGAATGTCCCGAGAGGTGGACATGTGGGTTTGAGAGGAAAAGAAGACCCAAGGAGGAATGGCGTTGTTGCCAGGACCTCGGGGAGGCCTGACTTGCTGCCGCGTGAGCCGGAGCCTAAAGAAGAGCCTGCTTGGGAGGGAGGCAGGCAAGGTGGATCAGAGTTCACTTTTGAAGATGTTGATTTCTAGACACGTGTTAGGAATCTACACAGAGTTGTCAAGGGTAAAAAATTGGGTATATGAGTCTCGATTTCGGGAAAGAGGCACAGGGCTGGCTGAATGGATTGAGGAGCTGTTGCTGATTTTTAGCTGTGGCCCATTCAATATGCAAAGATGATGACTCGGTGAGACCGGCAGGGGACAAAGATGACAGGTGTGCACGCCGGGAGCTCCCGTGAACGAGGTCTTAGAGGGAGGGGACCTGCGAGAATCCAAAGACAAAAACGGGCGTCCGTAGACTGGGGGACGTAATGAAGAAGAGCCAGAAGGAGAGGGAGTCAGGCATCTGCCTCCAGCACGGCCAGCCAGCCAGGAATGGAGGACGGAGAATTCATCTTTGGTTGTAATTATGTGGAGGTCGTGGCTGATTTCCGTGGAGGGTTGAGGCAAAATGTGACTGAAAAAGGTTTAAGTAGATTCTGGAAAAGAAGGGAATGGCCGACAGCGAACACAGTTAATGCTTTCGAGGAGTTCTGCTGCAGAGGTGAACAAAGGCACAGTGAGGACATGTGTGCAGAGCCTGGGTGTTCTGCATGAGTGGGGTCTGCAGCTGCTCAGCGTGGAGAAACATGGCCTTTACCAGGAAGCCTTCTCGATAATGAGGGTTTATGAGACACATCTTAGGGGCTTCTTATTTCCCCCCTCCCCTCCTAGTAACATCTTGGCAGAAAGGCAAGGTCACAGAGAAGCGTGTCTGCATTCAGTGGACCGCAAGTGGATTATTTTTAAAAAAAGAAAATAATTGCACAAACCATTGTCAAGGCAGAATGGGAGCAGCTCCATAGAGAGTGAGAGCTGACCGTGTACCTCAAAGTGAGCATGTGTGACTAGATAACACGTACTGACATTAAATAAAGAGAAGGCGGTGTTAGAAGCTTAGGTATTAGTTCGCCCAGAACTTGTAGGTTTTCTTTTTTCCCCTTTATGTATGTGTGTTTAATGCTTCGGTAGTTCTCAAAAATTCAAGACCCGTCTGAGGCTAACCTTGATCACTTCTCTGTGAAATGAGATCCGTGGCAGTGGGACCCCTATGTGCTTGTTAAAGATGCAGTACCCCTGGCAAACACTCACAGTTTCTGATTTCACAGTTCTGTGGTGGAGTCCAGAAATACCTGTTTTTGAGCATTCCCCAGGTGACTCTGATGCAGTTGGTCTGTAAGCCAACAGGAGCAAGGGAGAACATGAGCAAAATTACAGGGTTTTTTAAATTTTTTTCCTACTAATAACAGCGTTTTCAATATTAGCAGAGAAAAATTACTCCTTTGGGCAATATGCTTTTATAGACGAACAGAAACTCTGTACCGGCAAAATAAATCTAGATCCACACTTCAGCACAGTCTGGAACATAGTTATCAAAATCATGTGATGCCGACACCACTGCATTAATGGACCAAACCAATCAACGGGCTACAACTGAATGTGGAGATTCTGGGGGCTGGGTCCAGCTGAATTCAGATTGAAAATGTTGTAAATTGTTTGAGGGCTAAATGGTTTTGATCTTCCATTCATAATTCTGGTTATAATTACTATCTAGCAATAAAAGCTAAGAGAGAATGTTTCCATTATACTGTAGCATAAAATGGAACTTGCTTACTTTTTCTCAGATAAGACTCTTTTTCTCTCTCTGGGCTCTTGAAAACATTTATAACTAAGCTGTAATTTTCTACATGTAGGGATTGTGACAATTGGAGAGGAAAAGAAAATCTGTACCGTCTCTGAGAATTTCCTGAGGATGTGTGAGTCTACTGAGGTAAATGTTTTTAAAGCCATTTATGTTGTCCGAATTTTAGTTTCATTTTGGTGGTTGCAAAATACATCATTAAATCTGTATTGAATTTTCCCCTTTTCATCTCCGAGGCAATTTTACTCACAGTGATGTTATGTAGGGGGACTGGAGAACAAACATGAATGAGGTACTTTGTCTGTTTCAGTAAAAATGATGACAAATATATATTTTTCTTGAAACCATCATTTTCACAAAAGAACATTTTTAATGTTATATTAAAAAAGATAGTGTAGCCTTATATAGTTATATTACTGAAAACCATCGTTATTCATGACGATCTCATCTTTGTAATAAAAGTATACTAAAATGATGCGGTTGCAAAGACTTAAATAATTTGCAGAAGAAAAGATACTGTAACAATGCTTTGGGATTGAGTGAGGGATGTACCCCAAGTGCACTTTTGTTCAAGACGTGCGAAGTTCTTATTTGTAAGACAGCAGAAGTCCCCATCGCCCTTCTGCTTGTAACTCTGATGCGTGGTTTGATTCTTTGTGGTTTCCTTTGCAGCTGAACATGACCTTCCACTTGTTCATTGTGGCACTTGCTGGGGCTGGGGCGGCAGTTATTGCTATGGTAAGACCTCGAGCTCTGAGGCTTGGTTTTTCGATTTGGAGGGCAGAGTGATTTACTTGTTGAGAAGATCGTTTATCCCCCATCCCAAAGTCTATACAAACCCTATTTATTTATTTATTTATTTATTTATTTATTTATTTATTTATTTTTTAAAGATTTTATTTTATTTGACAGAGAGAGAGAGAGCACAAGTAAGCAGAGAGGCAGGCAGAGAGGGAGAAGCAGGCTCTCTGCTGAGCAGGGAGCCCGACGCGGGGCTTGATCCCAGGACCCCAGGATCATGACCTGAGCCGAAGGCAGCCGCTTAACCGACTGAGCCACCCAGGCGCCCCAATCCTATTTATTTTAATATCAGTTAAAAGGGGGGAAGTGGGGGAACGGGGAACAATGGGCAAATAAATAAGTGAACAACAAGGCTGAACTTGAAAAAAGTATTATTGTTGCAATAGAGATAATATTCGGTAAGCAGTTTAAGGATTAGAACACTCAGTCATATTGGTAACATTAACAAAAATAAGTAAATTCATCCATGTTTCAGATATTAGATCATTATTAACATAAAAAATCATCTCCGGATCGTAGAGGTTTGTATCAGTGTGATATTCTAGGTAATCTAATCAGTTCCTTAACTTCCATTATCCTTTTCTCCTCCTTATTTAAGGACAGAAAAAAGCCATATTGAGTCACTTATGGAAAAAGGATTAATTTATTCTTCTTAACACAGACATCAATAGTTTCCTGTCATTTCTTGGATATCTAATTTTGTTCAGAAATCCTAAGGACAAGTTTTTCAAGTCAGACTTTTACTGAGCGTTGGACCTGCAATGTTCCAGATTCTGTCTCTTCCTTGGTAACTCACGGTGAAGTCCAGTTTGCTCACTGGACTACCAAAAACCAACCTTGGACAAACACTCAGAGCATCAGTAATAGTTTTTGCAGCCAAGGTCTTCCAGCCCTAACTTTTGCATCCTAGTATACAAAGTAATAATACAAAAGTAAGGTAGTATAGAGCTCTAGAATGTTCCCAATAACTTCACAAATATTATAGCCAATTCAATATGCAAAGATGATGAATTAATTCGGGTTTATTTAATCCCTTTCCTTATAGTGCCAATATACTCTCTAATGTGTTGGTGAAAGGGATACTTTTTACAAAATAAGACCGTTTTCTCTCTTGTCAAAGAATAAAACTAGGGGAGCACCAGGGTGGCTCAGTTGGTTAAGGATCCAACTCTTGATTTCCATTCAGGTCCTGATCTCAGGGCGGTGGGATCCAGCCCTGCGTAGGGCTGGCTCTATGCTCAACAGGGAGTCTGCCGGAGATTTCTCTCCTCTCCCTCTGCCCCTCCCCCTGCTCTCTAAATAAATAAATAAATAAGTAAGTAAATAAATAAATAAAATCTTTAAAAAAAGAATAAAACTAGGAATAATCAGTGGTAAGGTACTAATGAGCCATTTCAGACCAGTTATTTTTTAGTGACCTTATAAACACTTATGTATTGAGATTTGATTGTTTTACTAAAAATGATTTTAAAAAATTACAGAAATGACTGTCAGTGCTAAAGCGAGTTTTCAGACATTCTGTTAATTTAGTTTCATGCTCATTGCTCGACATTTCAGATTGACTGTATAAACCTGTACGTAGGAATTTTATTTCAGAATGTAAGGTGCTTAATAAGATCATGTTGGTTCATTAACTGGAGGGCTCACAATAAGACAATAAGCAAAGGCTCTATATTCCTAGCCTAAAATCAGTGCTAAAATATGCCCTGAAGAAGCATGACATGTTCTGGGCAGTGATATTCCAAGCACTCAGGGTGCCAAGCAGCACCCAGCCTGGCTGTGAGATAAGAGGAAACATTTGTTCATACACACATTCCTATGTGATGGATAATTGTTCGGGACTTGTGTTTGTTCAAGCAACGTACACTCACGTATAGAGGTCTATCAAAGCACTTTTTGTGAAGAGGTGTGTAATAAAGCATACGTTCACATTTGCTACATATGTGTGTGTATAAAACTGTAAAAATCAGGGCCTTTAGGCATACATTAGTGAAAAGTACTTGTGTAAATGAATAATGTACTTAAATGTCCCCAAAAATGCTTACTTTGAAATGATTCTATCGTCAAAAGGATCTTAAGATAATAGAAATTCAGATGCTATGTATTTCTTAAGAAATCTGTGCTTTGCATAAACTCAGGAGTTTATGTTATAATTTAGCATAATTTATAAATAAATTTTATTTCAAACTACAAGAGTTTAGAATGTTATTTTTAAGTACATCCTTTTGGATCTCTAAATATATGCATAGCATAAATTCCTTAAGAAATAAATAACATCTAACTACTGATTGACATAGGTATTTCCAATTCATTAGCTCTGATAACGGTTAAGGTTTTAGGAGACAGGGCTAATATAACAATAATTACTGCTTCTGCTCCTGGTACTAATATTAGTACCAAGAGTACTGTTATTTGCTCATACTTCTTTAAGCCTTGCTCTGTTGAAAGCACTGCCAAATGCTTAAGCACATAAATACATTCAATAGTCATAAGATAGCCATTGTCATTAACTTCATCACCAACTCCTTCAACACTCAAAATATACTACCATCATTATTTCCATATTAGAGATGAGAAAATTGAGATAAATCCTTCTCTACCAAAATGTTTAAAACATCATCTGCAATTTAAGGCAAAGATGGTAAAAATTTGTACTAAGACTAATGTAATCTACTCCATTTGATTTTTCAGAGGCGTTAGGAAGTTCTGTAGATGCTGGCCAAAGGGGTCCACTTGCATCGTGCCAGGTTCCGGGGACCGCTGTCCACCTGCCAAGGGACAGTAAGAGCCTGGCAGCTGGTGTCCCCCTGAGGCCAGAGGAAATGTCTGAAGACTACTGGAAAGTGCCCATTTCTGAACTAGAATGATGCTGAAGCTCTTTTCAGTATTTCACTCAGACATATTTAATAATAATTTCGGGGTCATATTTTCTCGGGCTTTAAAAGGAAGGGTTTTGTACATCTAAAAATATATTCATTCATGTGAAACGTATTTTGAGTACCCACTGCCTGCCAGACTTTCTCCACAGCACTTGATATCTTCCAAACAACACAGCAAGGTGCCCCGTGAATTTGGTCATGTGTCCAGTCCTCTGTTCGGCCCCCATGTATGTAGTCATGAAGCCTTCAACTATGAAAATGACAGAGGACAAGACTCTAACTCACAGCTCTTGTTTGCATGCAGCTTACAATTTCCACTACACAAAATGCAGGATTTCAAAGGAAATAGAACATTCTGAAAATTCTTTTCGGTATTCCTCTTGGTATGCATCTTTTCCCATGTTGCCGTGTGAAAATTGTCATTTTTTTTTCCTACTGCCTCTTGACTACCTTAACATATCACAGTAGTCTCCACTTAGAATTGACTTTGTGTTCTTGATGTCTCTCTTTACTTTTCTAAAACCAACCTACCTCCAATCTTTCAGTGTACTCTCTTGGCTAATCAAAGTGTTGGTGTTCTATTTTACTAAATTATGGACAAGAATATTGCCCACGCTTTAAAACTCAGATCAAGTAAATAACAACTTAGTTTCTCTTTCTTTTTCTTTTTTTTAAAGATTTTATTTATTTATTTGAGAGAGAGAGAATGAGAGACAGAGAGCACAAGAGGGAAGAGGGTCAGAGGGAGAAGCAGACTCCCTGCTGAGCAAGGGAGCCCGATGTGGGACTCGATCCCAGGACTCCAGGATCATGACCTGAGCCGAAGGCAGTCACCCAACCAACTGAGCCACCCAGGCGCCCTCTTTTTTTTTTTTTTTAAGATTTTGTTTATTTGACAGAGAGAGACACAGCGAGAGAGGGAACACAAGCAGGGAGAGTGGGAGAGGGAGAAGCAGGCTTCCCGCGGAGCAGGGAGCCCGATGCAGGGCTCGATCCCAGGACCCTGGGACCATGGCCTGAGCCGAAGGCAGCCGCTTAACGACTGAGCCACCCAGGTGCCCCTAGTTTCTCTTTCATATTCACCCATCAAAAGCCATCATTTGGAAAACTGCTTTATCTCTGTGGACCAGGAGTGAGGGAAAGAGAGCAAAACAAACAAGTGCTCCCATAGCTGAGTGCATTCAAGTCCAATCAGGAACTTCATTACTTGAGTAACTATGTTACTCGAGACAGATCAGAAGCGTCCTTTGTGAAGATGGCACTCGTCTAGCTATTGTGAATGTATGCAAACATACAAAATCCATATGACACAATACTTGCTCTCTTGTAGCTTACAATCTAAAGGAAACTGCAAAATTATGGAAAATCAACTTGACAATTAAGTCACAGATTTATTTTGGGGTTTCCATGATCCCTCTTTCTGTTGCACAGCAGGCAATAGTACATCCTCCCATTAATTCAGAATTGTCTAGACTCAAACGGTGTAAGAGACTATTTTCTGTTATGGATGGGAAAACGTAGATACACCAACAGGAAATATATAGTCTGTTAGTTTGGGTAAGTGAGGGCAGAGTGGACAGGAAACATCACCTAAAGATTGAGAATCAATCTTGGCTACTCCAGACTTGAAAAAGAAGGAGAGAAAGAGATTTTGAAAGAAAGGGAGCTGAGAAGATGCTGTTACATAGTCAGAGATGTGAGAAGGAATAACATATTTTTATCGTTCTCATTACCACAGAGATTTTGGTTCCGTCTTACTAGCGCACATATCCTACATAAGCATGCAATTTGACTGTTTCTTTCCTGATAGCAAGGTGTGCTGACGACACTGAACAGACTTCCAGTATAAATTATTTCTGTCTTTGATTAGGTTCACTACCTTATGGTTCTGTCGGCCAACTGGGCTTATGTGAAGGATGCCTGCCGGATGCAGAAATACGAGGACATCAAGTCGAAGGAGGAGCAAGAACTCCATGACATCCACTCTACTCGCTCCAAAGAGCGGCTCAACGCATACACATAAATAAACCCTTCCTGCCCCTCCCGCCATTCAGATGCATTGGTGTTTAACTAAGGGCCATCCAACCATCCAACCTTTTGAAAACTAAAATGGAAGTGCTTCTCATCAATGATATGTAGGGTGACTTATGACTCACCTGAACACAGTTCCTTGCTGTTTAGCACTTGATTTCCTAATTTGTTAAATTGGTGTGATCACATCTCTTCTACAAGCTCCTATCCAGCCTTTACCTTTTTTTTAAATTTCTCCAACTCATTTAATAAATCTGTAAGATTGAAGATACTAACATTGTCAGATGCGGAGATTTATTTGATTTTTAACCGCTTCCCATGTGTTAATACGTAACACCTTTTGCATTATTTCTTATGTTTTGGAAAGAAAAATAGCTTTTTATACTTTTTAGTTTCGATTTCGGTAACTAGTTTAACTACAGGTAACCTTCAAAGGGACCATTGTACATTATGAACAAGAGACAGAGATGGTATCATGATGACTCTTCTTGAAATCTGGAAATCCCGTCTGGAGATCAGCGGCCACGTGCGTACAGGCCCTGGTTCATGTTTTCATCGATCTAAGGTGCAATTTCTAAATTTGTAAGAGTAGGTTTAAAAAAAAAAAAGTGCTTCTTATCTTTGTTAACATTGTATTTTTTTCTTGATGTACTTAAAAGGTATTTCTCTCTGATTACTCCTGTTTATGTTGTGAGCACGTAGAAACAGTGTTACTAATGCATGGCTAGTTGCCTTTTTAAGATTGTGACACCAGACTTACCTTTTAAAGCTTAGTATAGAGACAATTTTCATGGAAATAACTGCTGTGAACTCTTGAAGAATGATCTCTTTGTGATTTAAGCAGTGGCTGGATTGGAACTTTTAATATGCTAATGTGGAACATTAATTACCTTTATGAAGGTGGTATATTAAGAAATAAGCACAGTAACCCCTCCGAAGTTGTTTTACCTACTTTAAAACATTTTAATGGATTGCACCTTTGTAAACTATCCCCCCAATGTGTATGATATATTTGAAAAGGCTTCCATTAATATAATAGCTTTGCTTGCAGCCTTCCAATCTATGTTGGTTTACCTGTAGTGTTTTTTAAAGTGTGGTCAGAGGCCACTCTAGAATGTATCCCTTCCAAGTGTAGTGATAGATCTGTGTTTTTATTTGAAGTAAGTCATTTTAACCAAATGTTCATTCATAATCATTTATAAGAAGTACCTATATCAAAGGAATAAAAAAAAAAGCAATCAGTATTACTGGACCAAAATTGGTGTTTGTTTTAACCTTGACTCTTCTTTTGATTATTTCTAATGCTACAAGAATGCTGTAAAGTGTCTTTTAAAATGATGTAGCCTGACAAGACATTTTTGTCAGTGTATAAAAATTAGGTAGTATTGTGCACTGATTTGACCATTGTGAAATCTTTTCTCAGTGTAAGTGCATTTCTAATAAAATTTACGAGTGAAACAATCTTTGTACAACGACTAGTCATGCATCATCCATAATTTTACAAGTTCTTGTAGTAGGTAGCGGGGTATTACTAGGGTTATCTGTGGCATGATTATGCATTCGGTAGTATTATTTAATTAATTTGGGGGTTTGCTTCCTTTTTTTACACGTAGATTATCTTACTGGTTCATTTTTCTGATATATGCAGTATTACAGATATTCAGCAAAAGTATTAATGGGCTTCTTTAAATTCTATATTATAGTGTTTCAGTTCTGTGTCTTAACAGTTTGTGATGATTTTTAAAACTGTCTTTTAAACTTATGTAATGATGTTGATGCTTTTGGCTTTTTTTTTTCCTGGTATTAGAGTTTGTATTTTCACAAAGAGTGCTTTGTAGCAGGCATTACAATTAATCTGTTTTGTACATAAATGTGCCAACAGCTCGATGGTGGCGTTTTTGAAATGTAGAACAAAGTGCTTGCAAAATGTAATAAATACACTTGTGTACTTTGTGTACTTATTATTAGTTTCTGCAGTGTTTTTTTGTGTTTTGTTTTGTTTTGTTTTGTTTATTCCTCTTTCCTATGTATGTGCACTCTTTCCAGATGCAATAGACGCTGTCTTTTTAGGATGCTTATTACCTCAGTTGAGCTGACCTCACTGAACTGAGAATTCTGTGTATGTCATGCAGCATAGGGAGGCTAGGGAGCTGGGGAGAGGGCAAAGGTGTGAAGATTTTGGAGGTCATTTAATTTAGCAAAATGATAACAATTCCCAATTTATGCTATTCCTTGCCTAATTTCTATTGTTTTGTGTTTTCTTTAGAGCTTCCTAAACTAGTAGAGAAACAAAAAAGACTAATTCAATTCAGAAAGAAAAATGATTTCTTGGGTTGCTCCAAAATTTCAAGGTGAGAACAATTAAGTGAAAAATACATATATTTTCCAGACTCTTTGTTTGTTTGGGTTGTAATTTCTTCTGGCCAAACCAGAAGTGATGGCAATTTAAAAATAAAACAGTGATCAATAAAAATCTTAATTTTCACCAGGCCTAAGTAATTGTATTAGTCTTCAATTATTTATGTATTATTATAAGTAATTATTATAAGTGCCTGAAAATTTCAGGCACTTAGGTTACAAATATCTACAGTAATTACAAGCAGATCTGGGCAAAATATCTTATGTCTTAAGAAGTCACTTTTAAGACAATAAGAAAGTAATCCCATTATTAAATAAGAGTAAATAATTATTATTAAATGACAATTTTATTCTTTCCAGTGTTTATGAAATTTTTAGCATAGCAACAAGAAAATAAAGAATTATATATTAAAAATTATCAGTGTGAACAAAAATTTCACAAGAGAATGCTTTTCAAAGAAAATGATCATTGTAGGATAATTATATTTTTGGAAAACTTAAAGGTCCATTTCTGTTTGTAATACTACACATTTATCTTTAAAGCAAGTAATTTCCCTTTGGGAATTTTTTATCTCCTAGCTTTATTGAGATAAAATTGACACGTAAGCGTTTTGGGAATTGTAAAGCTAATGTGAAGACCAAGGAAATTATTCACTTTGAGAAGAAATTGTGCATCGGCCAGCTTTGGTGTGGGTGTAATCAGTTTACTTCCTCATGTTAAAAACGTAGAAGTAGCAGATTCTGATTTATTCACTCAAAGATGAACTTGAATTTTGTTTTATTTTTGCCTTTTAGGCAAAAGAGAAAAGTATCATTTTAAAGTATGTTTCACTTAAGTCACTCCATAGTTTACGTATGCTGAGCATAATGGGACTTGAATTAAGCTATCATTAGACCTTGAGAAACACTCTGCTCAGTTTCCTGCAAGGTTTTCGGGTATCGAATCATCTGAAGTCCCTGGAGGCAAGTCTGTCAAAACGTTGCTAGGGAGCTCACATGTGAACCTCTTCCTACTGGCTTACATAAGCCGTGGACCTCAAGTTTCTTCTCGCAAAAGTAACTTTTACCTCTCTGATCATTTAGATTCTTTTGCCCTTTTCCACAAAAATCCAACATGCTTGCAAATTGAAAAGAATGTAGAATATGCAATAAGTTGAAGTGTTAAGTTCATTATTAAATGAATTACTGAAATAAATAAAATATTAAACGAAATAATATCAAAATGAAATAAAATTTACCTAAGCTGCTGTATTTCTAACCTGTGAAACCCCCTATAGATGGAAACACCAAACAAAAGAAAATAAATAAATGATGGGGGAATACAAAATAGGAAAGAGAAGAGATCCAAGTAATTCTGCTACCATACTTGGATAAGAGAGAGAAAGAAAAGTACAGAGTTATTGGAAGATATAAATTGCATGGGGGGGAAAATTTTTAGAAAGAAAAGTAAAAAAATACAAAAATTAAAGATGACACCAAGAAGAAACAGCCTACAAAGTAAAAAAAAAAAAAAAAAAAACTTTTAAGTGGAAGAAACAGTTGAGACCACAGCTCTTCTCTACTTCAGCATTGTCTGCCCCCCACTCGATGTACTTGAGTAGACACCGTCACGCTCCAGGCCTTGCAGGATAGAACACTTTCCTCCCCGCAACAGCCCAACACGGGGCCCTAAAGGAGCTGATCCCGCCACGTTGCCCAACATCACTGCTCTGATTAGAAAATGGGAACATTGTCTGACTTCTTAAAAAGTGGTGTAATCTGTTTGCTTCTTTCTTGTTTCAACAATTATTTTTGTCTCTTGGGGGCCACGCTGATGGGGACGGTGGTGTCCCACGACAGATCCAACTCTGTGAGTCAACCCCTCTGAACCGTTTCATGTAGATTGCAAGGGGCCGTGATCCAAGGAATGCCCTGGAGGCTGGAGCTCGGGTGCATCTGTGCATGTCACATAGGATGCTGACTGGGTGTAGGTAAGCCCCAGGTTTCTTTGATGGACTTTTTTGGCATGTCTAGAAAGTACTGATACTCTTTTCTCAGAAGGATTTACACAAAGTGTCACAAAGAAACATTCCCATTTCGACATTCGTTAATTGACAGGGCAGAGAAGTTTCACTTACGGGATCCGATAAAAATACACATGACCTACTTCTGTGCTTTCAGTAAAGGAGCATTTAGAATTGGCAAGTTCCTTGGTTTTTTAAGGTCTTTTTAAATTTTTTATCACTGACATTGATTAATCTCAATGTGAAATCTGTTAATCACTTGAAATCTTATTTATCACACAGTATAATGTCATCAACTAAGCTGGGAAAGATACAATGCAACCTCACCCTTCACTAGACAGAAGGAGAGGGTTTGCAGAAACAAGAAATGGATTTTAAGGAATTATGACATCATTTAAAGGAAAGACTTAATAATTATCCAGCAGATTACTTGAACACAAACTGAATGTGCTGCCCCCTTCCTAACCTCCCATTCACCTCCCCACCAGATGATAGTACACCACTACCACACAATACAACACAAAGCTCTCCAGCCTTTGAGATAATAAGCTACAATTGCTTTTCTCTCTGTAGACAGTATTCACAATGATTACTGTGTTCATCATCTTCCTTAGTACTTTGTTTATGAATAGCATGGGGTCAGGTCTTCAAGAGAAAAAGCAACGTCCTGCCTGAGAACTGAATGATAACAAGCCAGTAGTCTTCCTGAATTACGCCTTCCTGGTCTTAAAATAATTACACTTTCCAAGCCCTAGATCATACCTAGTAAGTAGTACACCTGTAGATTAGAGACAACGATGTAACAAATGCAAATGATACAAAAGTCACACTGTAAACATATAGTTACGGTATTTATACAAGTGAACACAATTAATTTTAAGATTTTTTTTCTCCCTAACTTCTTAATTTCCACCCCCCTAATACCCAAAGGTCATCAGGTACCTTCCACATTTCCATAAATAGAAAAATCTATTGATTTATATAATAAGTATAAACTTAATGCTTAAAGTAACAACAAAAAGTGTCTCCAAGAAGCTAACTGGAGACTTCAGGTAATAGTGTAACACCCTGACAAATCAGTTATAGAGGTCAGTACTTATTTTCTCCCCGCCAGTGGTTCTGCCCCCTACCCCCCTCCATGCAATTTCTAAAACTCGTAATTTCCAGTAACTGCACACCATGTAGATCTTAAATTTTATGCATTCCTCTTCCGACTACTATTTGCTACTTTTCCTGCTCACTTACCCCGTTGGGACCATATATCCATTGATCTAGTTGTTACAGCCCTCATTCCCCTCATTGGGCTTCTCAGTAACTAGCTTATATTACACGGTCCATCACTGCAATCACTCCCTTGGCAAGTCCTCATCACCTTTGACCCTCTATTTTCCTTAAACTCTCACAGTAAAATGCCAACTCTGGGTGTAATTCATCTATCTGTCCACTTTCGAACCTGTGTAACTAAACATGGCTGAAGAAACACACAGCCTGCCCAATCTCACCCATGTTTAGATGAACCCTTAGAGCTGTCAGTAAATTGACTCTATTTTTTCCTAGAACAAGGGTTAACAACTTTTTCAGTAAAATACCACATAGTGAATATTTTAGGTTTTATGGACCATTCGGTCTTTGTTTTGTTGCAACTTCCTAGCTCTGACATTGTAGTGCAAGAACAGCAATTGGAATATGTAAATAAATGGTCAGAGCTGTGCTCCAATAAAGCTTTGTTTACAAAAACAAATGGTTGCCCATAGTTAGCCTGAGGGCCATAGTTTGCTGACTCCTGCTCTAAGCATTCACTATTCTATATTCCCTAGATGGTTACTGTAACATGGCTTTCTCTTAGCAAACTTCTTTGTCAAACACTTCCTTTGCATTCAGAGTTAGAAATTGTTTCCTATTTCAGAGGGAGAAGTGAGAAATACCCAGAAGAACATAGCCATAATTTCCCATCACTAGTATTCTGTCTGTATTAATATGTACAATATCTGCTTTTTCTCTTTTTAATGTGGATGAATTTCTTGTTTCTCAGGCCAAACACACTTGATATATTCAAGATCGCATCTAATCTACCTACTTCAGGGTAGGCATCACTCCAGCAAATTTTCCCTCTCTTCAACCTCTCCTGAATCACCAATTTTTCACTTCTAATGGCTCACTCCAATCATGAGGCAAGCAAACAATAACCACAAAAAACCCAAAATACCCTCTCTTGATTCCTCATCTATCTACATCCAGCCTATTTCTCTGTTCTCCTCTATGGCTTATGTCTTTGAAAGAGATTTACAATCCCCTCCAATTACACCCCTATCATCTTCTCCTAACGCCCTTACAATGTGTCCCTCGCACTCAATACTCCGTGGAAATTAGGCTTGTCAGGATAACACGTCATCCAGATTGCTAAATCAAATCCAGTGCTCTGTTCTCAAGGATCCACTCACTTTCTATTGAATATTTATTGAGACAACACTACAGCCAGTTATCCTTCTAGGCACTGGGATGTAGCAGTGGATAAAAGGTAAGAAATCTTTGTCCTTTTGTGACTTACCCTCTGATGCAGGGAAACAGACACTAATAAAAGCAAAACATTCAGATGTAAAGTATTCTTGCAATGAGAGACACTACGGAGAATAATAAATCACACAACATATTCAGGGGATGTTGCAGGGTTGGGCTGGGGTGGAGAGTCTTCAGAAGTCTTATTAAAAAGGTAGCATTTGAGTTAAGACATGAAAGAGTTGAGAGTGTAAGTCGTGTAGCTATCTGGGAAGGAACATTCCAGCCAAATGGAATAGTAGGGAAAAAATTGTTGCTGGAAGTAGCAATGAAACCAGTGAGGATGAACAAAGGGGAAATAATTAAGCCAGGGGATGAGGGAGCAAATTGCTTAGGGCCTTGCAAGCCATTGGCCTCTTCTTACCGACCTTGGAAGCGGCATTTGACACAGTTGATCATTGCCTCATTGCCTCCAACTTGATGTGCATTCTTCAAGGGGATTTCAGGAGGCTCACGCTCATGGTTTTCCTACCAGCTCCCTTGCTCTGCCTTTCTTAATGTCCTTTGTCATTCTTCCTCAGCTACATAATCTTCTAACATTGTAATTCCTGTCCCCATGTCTTAGTAAATAAACACCCTTTAATCTCATGACTGGAAATACCTTCTATAAACTGATGGCTTAAAATTTATCTTCTCTGTCCAGAATCTTCCTCCGAAATCCAGACTCATTCATCCCAAGGCTATCGGCATGTTCCCTAGGCTATCTAACAGACGCCTCAAATTTAACAGGTGCCAAATTGCAGAGCTGATCTTGTCCCAAGAAGCTGTACCTTCTCCACTTCAGGAAACAAGGCCATATTTCAACTTCCTTAGACCCAAGTACTAGACTCCATTCTTGACTCGCTCTCTCTCACACTCCCTGTTAGTTATACCTTCCAAATGTAACCAGAAGAAGATCTTCCTGACTTCCACTAATCAAGAGACCATTGTTATTCGCCCTGATTATGGGAAGACCTTACTGGCTGGTACTCTGCCATCCTGTTCCTTCCCTTTCCAACCATCTCTGCTCAACTCAGCAGTCCAAATAATCCCTTTAAAAATTCAGGCAAATCAGGTCACGACCTTGCATCTACCCCTTGAAAGCTCTGGGTGCCTTAGAAGACTGCCATCAATTCAAGGCTTCCCTGCGAGGGGTCCCCTTCACGCTTCCTCACTCGCACTGCTGTTGGCAGGATTTAGTTCTCAGTGGGTTGTTTTCTGACACCCACTTCCCCACAGGATGCTGAGGGAACTTCCAAGTTGTTGGAAGCACCCTGGGTCTTTGTTGGGATGGTATTTATAGGAGCACACGTGTTTGTCAAAATGAATGAAACTGTACACTTAAATCTGTGAGCTTCATTTTATCTACATTGTAGATCACGGTGATACCTCAATTAACAATCAGATTAAACAAAATTAAAATCCAAAGAAGAAACACACAGAAACTTGAGAGCAGCTTTCTGTGTTCCTATCTTGTTTCCGTCGTTGTGATCTTGGAAAAGGTAGCAGTGTCTTTTTGTTTCCACATCTTTAAAACTGCAATTAGGATAAAAAGCGTATTTACTTCAAAAGGTTTTGCAAAGTAATCCGTGTGAGGTCACTGACAGATGGTGAGATCGTTACATTATTGTGTGTCTTCAATAGCAAATTATGTCAACGTTATCACTGGATTTGGGGGCTGAAAAGGACTGTAGAGGTCATTTGTTAATTTCTCATTTTTTATTAGACTCAGAGACATCAGGTGAATTGCCCAAGAACATACAATAACTTATTTAACCACCTCATACTGTATCTCAGGCTTTCTGTTATGATTCAATTGGGGGAGGTGTAGCTGAAGTGGGAAACATCATACTTTGTTTCTGGGATTTCTGCAGGACTTTGGGCAGAGTGCGTCACAGTGAATATGAAGCCCCTGGTAAAGAAATTAAAGGCACGATATAACCAAATATATTAAACTGATAACAGCTTGTTTCAGATTATAACTATTTTCATCGATGTCTGCCCAAATGACAATTTTAGCAATTTACCATTTTCCCATCTTGTTGATGAATAAGAGGGAATCTATGTGTTTATAATCTTATGCTAAAAAGCAAAACAGTTGGCCTTCTATCACAGGCTTTTTTGTAAAAGCAGTGTTTTAGAATTAGTCATGTTAAAAATGGCAAAATTTTTACAAAAAAATTGGAATATCAGTATTTGAAGGAAAATTCCTTCATTACGTGGTACTTTTGATGATAATATTCTGTGACGGAGTTTGCTGATGATTACCACCGGTTGTAGCTGATTAATCTACAAGTGGTATATACCAGAGGGTCTATCTTTTTAACTGTTTATAAATAGTATTTCGTATTTCAGCCCTTAGATTCAAAAATACCACAAAAGCATAGGAAGAGTCTTGTGTCTTGGATCAGAACCCTTGTGTCCTTAAGGGTCTCATAATTTCAGATTTTTCTTAATAAAGAAATAGCTTAAACCTCAAAACAAACATTTCCAGCGATGAGTGAATTCAGAAATATGAGTTAGCATGTCATCTGATGTGAATGTAACATAATTTTAAACGGGAGCTTATTTTTTTTAACCTTTTTTTTATTCTTCATACTTTAAGATGCCATTGACTGACCATTGTCAGAACTCAGAGACCCAGTGGGGCTGTCACAACCCTGTACTTTGAGATAAGCTCATGCTCTCTCCTGGTGATTTTATTACAATAGCTCAGCCTCTATGATCAATTATATATAGGTATATATATTTCTGTATTGTCGTCATATCTAAAACTTTAATAACCCTTTCAGTTTAAAGGTCCTGAGACATTTTTATCACTTTTTTGTAATTATCTTCTTGAATTTATAGCCTAGGAAACTGACACTAGTGTCTTTCAATGACCTGCCTTAGGGTAACTTTGTAACTGATTTGAGAATCCAAACCTTAGGCAGCAGGTTAATATACTATTTTATCGTATTTCTATGTGTCTCATTATTTTCAATTTAAAACCGTGCTTGAGAGAATGTTTACTGTGGCTGATGAAGTTCCTTTAGTGGACTTTATAGCAGCTACTTGAAGAATGAAAACCAACACAAATGGTGTGTTTTCAGGGCAAGCTCAACATTTGACATAAACTATTTTTCCTGAGCGACAGCAAATAAATTACCCAGGGAAGGGATGAGCTCTATGGTTCATAACAACAAAGCTATTTGGATGTATGTCTTATTTGGTAGAACTTTCCCTTGGCCAAGGACACTTATGTCATGAGGGAGTATTTGTCTACTAGCTTTCCGGAAGTATGGTGGCTTACCTGTTTTGCTTTTAAATATGTTTACTCATTTACGTATTTAATAAGAAGTGTGGGCCATGAAAACTGTTCAGTTTGTGTACATCTTGACTTCTTTAGAGAAACCTCTCTAATTGAAGAATTCAATGACAAATTTCAGCTTCAAGTATGTTAAAGAAAATCTCTACGAAGAGGAGAGGGTCCGCAGCTATCGGAATATATCTATCTATCTGTAGATAGAGAGAGAGAGACCAGCTATCAGAATCTATATAGGAAGAGAGAGGGAGAGGAGCTATATTTATAGCTTTCCATTGCCTATCTGGCGTTGTAAAACAATACTGTAAAAATTCTGTCAATTTTCTCCCAACAGTTGAGTTTATTCTCAATTGTGATGAGGAAAATGGACACAGCTGTCCTTGGATGCAGTTAATCTAACCTCTTAAATTGTGAGAGTCTCTGAGAGATTCAGGATAGGCCATCAATCATGTTAGATTCTGTACTGAATAGTTAAGAGACGACTAAATGTGAAAGGTCGGCTCAGCAATCTTGTTTGACCATATAAGTAATATGAGTTGGGGTGAACAAGGGAAAGGAAACTCAGTCCGTGTTGCTTTATCTATAAGACGGGAGAGATAAAAGCACCGACCTCATAAAGTTTGAGTGAGTAATAAGTTGTGCATGTATGTGTACACACACATGCACACACTCATGCACACATCTGTCAGTCCATCAATCCATTGATCCATTCATCTCTTGGAACTTGGCTTAATGTAAGCACAACATATTTTAGCTATGAAAATTATGTATTAGCTAATTCATCATTTACAAAATATTTATTGAACACTTTCCATGTACCAAGTCCTGTTTTAGGGCTTGTATATAGCACTGTAGAAAAGACACTAAGATTCTAGCCTTCTGGTAGATTTTATTCTAACAGTGGACACAGATTATTAGATTAATTTAGGCAAGGAATGATGACACTTCTGATCATTGCAATAGCAACAGAAGTAATGTGAAGTGGCCAGATTTGGGAAATATCGCCAAGGCAGAGCCAGGAGGATTTCTTTAAAAACTTGAGAAGGATCTGAAAGAAAAAGAGAAAAGACTAAGTTGATCTTATATTTAAGTTTAATTCATAATTGCCAAAACTTGGAAGCAACCAAGATAGGTAAGGATCGAGATGTCCTTCACGAGGTGAACGAATGAACAAACTGTGGCCCATCCAGACAATGAAATAGGATTCAGCACTAAGATGAAATGAGCTGTCAAGCTCAGCGTTTGCCAGGCCAGAGATGGTAGCATTAACTATAAAGAGCACCTGGAACTTTCCTGCCTTTCTTCATTCCTGTGGTCACCGTTCACAAATTTTCATTAGGGAACGTGTGTAGTAGTGCCTGGTTGATGGGCTGATTGAAGAACGGGCACTTGAATTTGTTCCTTAAAACTGTTATAACACATGGCCACAACTTTGGTGCCTGAAAACAATAGAAATTTATTTTCTCATACTTCTGGAAGCCTTAAGTCTGAAGACAGGTATCGGCAGGGTGGGATCCTTCTCGAGACCGAAGAAGAAGCCATTGCAAGTCCTCTCCTGGCTTCTGGGGGCTGCCAGCCATCCTGTGTTCACCAGCCTGTGCATACGTCCCTCTAAACCCTGTGTCCCTCTTCACATCCGCTCCTCCTCTGTGTGTCTTCTACTCTTCTCCTCAGGACACTTGTCAGTGGATTTAGGGCCCACCCTAATCCAGAGTAATCTCCTTTTATGATCCTTAATTACATCTGTCAAGGCCCTTTTTTACAAATAAGATCCCATTCAGAGTCTGGGTAGACCTAATTTGGGTGTTGTGTTAGTCAGCTCAGGCTGCCATAACTAAATACCACAGACCGTGGGGCTTAAACAACAGCCATGAATTCTCTCACAGTTCTGGAGGCTGGACGTCCAAGATTAGTGTACCAACAGGGGTCAGATTCTGGTGTGGGCTCTTCCTGCAAGTGACCCCTAGATCCTGGTGTCTTCACTTGACAGAGAGAATGCTCTGTGTCTCTTCTTATAAAGATACCAGTTCTGTTGGATCAGAGGTATACCCTTATGACCTCACTTAGCCTTAATTATTTCCTTAAAGGCCTCATTGCCAATACAGTCATATGGGACATTAGGTCTAAAAAATGAATTTGGGGAGGGACACAATTTAGCCTGTAGAATGGAACCACTATTCAGCGTAGCACAGAACTGTTCCTTCGTTCTTCCTGTGCTGTCAAAGGCAACCTGGACAATCACCTGCAGGCAGGAACAGAGCAGCCTCAACAACACAGACACGATTTCCCCCTTCCCTGCTACGTGTCATCCCTACAATTTCCTTCAGACATAACACACTGATCATTGGGTGCAAATCATAAAGATGAAATACAGTAGTTTTGGAAACCTTTTTTTTTTTTTTTTTTTGGTTACTTATTTGCTTTACTCTCTGGGAAAGCCCATCTGTGATACAACCTTATCGTTGTCATTGGTTACACGTGGTAGGTTGGTTGGCTTATTCCTTTGAAGTGCCGCGCCCCGGTTCTGTGGGGCCCTCCCAGCACCATCAAACTGGACATCGTGAGCTAAACGGGTGTAGGACATGTTTTTACTTTTAGCAGAGAAGCAATTTTAAGACATCCCATCTGTACATCTCAAAGCATTTTTCCTACAATACAGATTATCAGTTCTTCCTAGAAATCCTTTTCTTCCAGTTGTCTGAGAGTACTTGAAGCAAAGGTATAATGAACAATAAGACAGGCTCTACCGTCTTCAAAGGAATCCCTGCTCAAGCGATGGTTGGTTATCCCTGCTCGGTAACTAACTGGTTAGTTGTCTTCAAATTAATTGCTGGTTACCTTCCCAAATATTTCCTGTTGCTTATTCTTACCAGTCTTTCATCTCTATTTCATTAACTATGGGACACATACACCCATCATTACATTAGCACTAATGAGTCTTATGCAACATCCTGTCGATATTATGTTCAAAAATATGTACAAATAAAGAATAAAATGCAGGCACGACGACCGTGTATCTTAGGCTTTCACGTCCAGGCCCTGGGAGTCCGAATTGTTTTTCTTATGGTGCACGAAGAGTCATTGTCTGATTAGGATGAAAGTTGGTGAGGCAATTCAGTCCAGCATTCGGTTAAAGAAACTAGACATTTTTCACAAAATCATAACTACGACGTGAAGGCAGATTGAGAACTAAATGACTGCTGAATATGTTCTCTGCACAGCTCCTCGGGGCGGTGTGCACGCAGGGATTTTCTCACTCCATCTGCTCCCTGGCTGAGTGACAATCAGCTGCCGCCCGCGCTCGGCTCACAAGCAAGGGGGCGAGAATGATTCCAGGTGCCCATGCACGCACCTGATGCCCTTCTCCACCAGCCCTGGATTGGGTTAGTAAGAAGTGAATAGATTCAGAGAGGAGATAGCTGACGGTGGGGAGATTTGAGGTACATAGATTGGGAGGAAAAGGAAAGGCAAATCCTACATACCCTTCTGGGATAAGCTGAAATATATATTCTCTTCCACCAAATATTTGGTGCCCAGGAGCCATCCGACAGCATTATCATATGAAGAGTGATGCCGAATGTAGACCTACTCAAGAATTTACCTTTTCTGGTGTACCTGTTGCTTAACAGATGGCTTTCAATCAAGATTCTACGGGAGATGCAGGACAGATTGCCAACAGCATGCTAGTGAAGATGATTGTATCATCTCGTCTCACTCTATAGCCTGCAGCAAGCCATCTTATCTAAAAATTTCGATTACTTTATCTAAAAAAGTCAGCTGGTCAGATTTGATCTTTCTATATGTTAAATGCACTAATGAGAATTTTTTGCAAGAGGATTCAATGTCCTCTGCCTAATTGCGCTATGTGAGTTTCAAGTATTAATAAATTATGGATAAGACTATAATATGTTGTCATTTAGTTAGATGATTCGTTTTAAACTCCTTGAAACAGGGACTCTTTTGAATATATCTTTGTACCCCCCCCACCCCCACCCCAGAACCTGGCGCAGTGCCCCACAGAGTTCAGCTGAATTGATACGAATGAATAGATTTTATGATCTCAGTCTGTAGCTACAGTTTCTCAGAGAAAAGGGGAGACCTTGTTTTAAAATTGGGATTGAACCAATGATGTCACCCAACGGACTGAAGGAAAATCCACCCAAACTGTAACCACAACAGAAAACCATTGCTAAGTAATCTTTAGGACCCTTGCGAGTGTCAAAATTCCCCAGTTCCACCTGTGCCCTTCTTTTTCATACAACTGACACCTACGCACACATCAATTTTGTATAATACTCCATTGTCAACTGTAGGCAGAGGGCTCTGGAAGGTGTCACTTGATTGTATCCTTTATAGTTGGGATGGAGACAGAAACTCCCTCGCTCCCTGGCTCTCCACTCTCCAAAGGTAGATGTGAGGACAAAGTAATACGCTTGGGTTACCGTAATTCCTTAGTTCTCCTTTGAAGATGCCTAATATTGCAGTCCAAGGAAATGTAATGACAAGTATGCTCCAACATGCCTTCTTCAAAGCTTATGGTCTGGCTTAAGAGACATGATGACTTACCTTTAAAATTATTTCTTTGTGACAAATTAATTAATCCATACATTAATTCATTCATACATATTCACCGATTTTACCCTGCACACAGGATGGGCAAGAGACTCTCGTAGCTCTCAAAGAAATAGTAGTTCTGCGAAAGTGCTGAGAAAGCCAAACATAGCAACACAAAATACAGAAAGGGCTAAATCTACAACAGAGTAAAAACAGGAAAGAAATGATCGGCTGTCTTCATTTTTCCCATGACACAGCACCTGAAATACCATTGAAAAGAGAAAGGCATTTGTGGAGAGCTTAAGGAGGTAAGAATATATTTTAATCGATTCCTTCTCAAATCATGGCAATGTGCATTATGTATCTATATTGATCTGTATGTTTATACACACATATGTGTATATATACACCAAGACATTTGTATTAATATCTCTGCTTAACAGATCGTAAGACTTGCGTTCGGAAAAATAGTTACTTCGAATGAATTGCTGATCTTCTCTCAGATGTGATATGATTGTTTTAAATGGCATACGGTTTCTCATTCCCTCTTTTCTATGGACGGAGAAAATGGCTGACTGGAAAGTCTGTGGCAGAAATACAAGGCAGCCTGAGTCTTTTCTGAGAGAATTATCAGATGCTGACATCTAGTGGCTCTCAGAACCCATCACCATGGAGCACTTTTAACAACACTCATGCCTTGCACCTGCATGCCCTGTGGCCCCAAGTACAGAGGCACACCAAGGCATGCACAGAGATGTTTAGGTGGCCGATTGTGGTGCTTTCTGTGTTGAGCTTCTGCTGATATCTAGACAGAATGAGGAACTGATGAGAAATGGACATTTTGGGATCCGTTTTACCTCCCCCCATTCTGCATAAATCAGAGGAGGGCCTCCCCCGTACTTTTCTTTAGTGTGTCATTTATTGTGTAGGAGAATGTCTTTATAAAGAGCCCTGCCACTTCCTGGCTTAGGCTTTTTGTAATCTGAAAGAAGCCTCTTGCGAATGAAATTCTTCTGACATTTTTTAATGCTTCCCTACATTTCCCATTTCTGCCTTGCTTTACCACAATAGTTGATGTTATACGTGCAAAAGTGTGGCTCTGTAATAGTTCTCCTAACCTTTCTGCTTTGCGTATTTGGCATTTTCGATACATTATAGAGTTTGTATTTTTAGGGATATGTGTTCTGTATGTAGCTATTCTGTCTGCAACGTAACTTGATTTTCTTTCTTTCCTCCCCCCGCTTCCTTCCCTCCTTCTGTTCACCTTAAAATTTTAGTTCAGTACTTACTGCTAGTACATTTCACCAAGGCTTATCTAATTTGTTTTCCATTGATCAACATACATAGTAAAAACCTTACTCTGGAAAGCAGATTACAGTGAAGTCTTTCTCCCCCCTCCCCCCCCCCCCCCGCCCAATCTTGGCTTCTCTCCTGGATCCCTCTCCAAAAGCCATCAATTTAATGAGTTTGCAAAAAGCTTCCTAAGCATGAGCTTCCTCCTTTGTGGAATTATTCATTTTTTTTCCAAGAGACTGCACAGACAACAGTTGGGTGACAAGAAAATGCAAAGTAATCAGCGTGGTGTTCTTATTCATGAGTTCTGTCAAGTTAAGCTGTCAGAAACCCAGAGATGCGATGCGGGAAGAAAGAAAGAGTACAAGGATAGATTGCCGTTCCCATGGATCGCGAGGAGGCTGCCTCCTAGCTCGGCCTGTAATGATCTGCAGGGATTGGCTTAGAGGCTCACCTGGTTATGGGAAATGGGCTCACAGGTTCAGTGGAAGGCAGGAGGAGCCTAGAACCACTCCAAGTGCAACACTTCTCGGCGGCCACTTTACCCTCACTCACCACGTCTGCTCCCACTCTGCAAACCTGCTCTGCCCCTCCACTCACCCCGCCCACCACGCTCAGGCACACCCTCCAAGCTGATCTGGAGATGGGGCCAAAAGAGAGGATCATTCAGGTTCCTGAACTGATGCTCGGAGGTGGGACAACTCGGTAGCTTGAGTGAACTCTAGGATTCTATCTGCTAGAATCCTCTCAAGGCAAAATTGTCCTGAAATTTATCAGAGCCTTTTAGGAGACTGTTTCAACTCAGTTGTACCTAGAGATTCCATTGGCAGGCGTACCTTTGTATATTTCTCCAGATACGTTCGCTATGTTTAAACTATTTTTCGAAGAAAATTGCTTTTATTATGTCTCTATGTTGTCAGTAAAACTGTTTTTGCTTTTATAGAATGTAGAATCCAGCAGAAATCAAGAGGCAGTTTTCTCTGAATGTTCATTGTGCAGAGTTCTACCCCAAAGCTGGGAACCTAGCTTTGCTGGGGAGGAGGCCATTGTCCCCTCTCGACAATAATACAGGTCCTTCCTGAAAAGCAGAAAGTCAAGTACCATCCCAGTCGGCCACGTTTCTCTCTCTTCCTCAGTAGAGGATTTCGCCGCGGGGGTGCCCGGCACGCTGGGGCTTCTCCAGGGCCCCCTCAAGGCATATCATGAAGTATGTGACAGGTGTGCCGTATTAGTCCGCGTGGTGGCCCGGGCCGTTTCTCTCTTGCCTTGTCCCCCTCTACCACTCCGTCTTCTCTTAGAGTCCAGGGATCTGGTGCCCCTGGAGCCCAAGCCCTGGACACTCACCTCTCCTGGGGCTCACAAAGGGCCTCGTGAGTGGTCCTCCGACCCTTCCAGAAGGTGCTCGGAAGACGGTGTGCCACCATCATTCACGCTCATTCCTCAATTTAGTTTGGATGACAATTCAAATTTAGTCTTAGCTGCGAGTGAGATTATTTCCATTTTTAGAGCTATCATTTTGATTCTGTATATTATGTTTATTTTTATGTACATTAAAAGATAGAGAGAACTATAACAAACTATGTGAAACACACATGCCCTCAGGGGCGCCTGGCTGGCTCAGTCCATACAGCATTGGACTCTCGATCTTGAGATCATGAGTTCAAGCTGCACATTGGGCTTAGAGCTTACTTTATTTTTTTTTTTAAAGATCTTATTTATTTTAGAGAGAGAGTGAGAGCAAGAGAGAGCATAAGCAAGGAGGGGAGGAGCAGAGGCAGAGGGAGAAGCAGGCTCCCCACTGAGCAGGAAGCCCGATGCGGGGCTCAATCCCAGGACCCTGGGATCATGACCTGAGCTAAACCAGAGGAAGCCCAGGTGCCCCTTGAGCTTACTTTAAACACACACACACACACACACACACACACACACACACACACAGAGTCATCATCCAGATTTGGCGAAGCATAATGTGTCATACTTATCATTTAAAAAAAAAACAACTAAACGTAGTTTTAAGTTCTGTTTATTTTCCAGTTCCTAAAGTCAGCCTTTGGCTTATGCATCAAATCAAACTTTTTCCTAATTGAAGACAGAGAGAAGTCAGCTTATTCATAGGAGATGTCTATCTCTGGATTGACTGATCAAACCGTAGATATTTAATACATATGCTTACATACATACGTTACTTACTACTGTTTATCAGGTCCATATGTTATACACTGCTATGTGTTTTATAGACTTGGTCTCACTTGACCCCCAGCAGCTCTATGAGATCCTTAATATTAATATTGCCCATTTAGCAGGTGATAAATTAAGCCTCAGAGAAGCTTCTGTCCCATCCTTGTTTAAGGTCATACACCTTAAAAGTGACAGACCTGGGGCGCCTGCGTGGCTCAGTTGGTTAAGCGTCCATCCGACTCTTGATTTCGGCTCAGGTCTTGATCTTAGAGTTGTGAGATTGAGCCCCACGTCAGGCTCTTGCTCTCAGTGGGGAGTCTGCTTGAGATTCTCTCTCTCCCTCTCCTCTTCCCCCGCTCTCAATAAATAAATAAATAAATAAAATCTTAAAAAAAAAACACACCAATTGAGGTGATCTCTTCGTTTTGTCTTAATCAGAATGAACCCCTCTCCCTTCTTTCTCGCCTCCGAATTAACTGCTACCATAAATAGAACTGCATCATTCCTATATAGATTAATATTCTAATAGATATTTGATCAATATTAGTGTATTTTTAACACAGTACATAAGTTTGTATAGATTGCTTTTTTCTTTCAATGCTGTTTTAAAGCTATAGCCATGTTAACACATAGCTTTAAACAATTTACCATAAATGTTGTTAATCGGGTTGTTGTAGAGCTTCTGTTCATCTTATTAATTGGTACAAAATGTACCATGGTTAGAAAACTACATATAATATCATTATAATATTTATAACATAATACCCATATAAGTATATTGTGATACACAGTTCCATTCTTTTGTTAATAAAGGTTTGGGTTTCCAATTTTTTCTCTTATGAACAATGTTACAGTGAGGGCTAGTATACATTTCTCCTTGGGCAGAGCAAGAGCATTCTCTTGTGATTAGCTGGTAAGAATATTCCAATTTACTAGCTTAAAATAGTAAATTTTAAAAATTTAAAAATAAAATTTTACTTAAAGTCCCAACAGCAGAATGTAAGAATTATCTTTTCTCCACATTTCTGTGTTGTCAGAGTTTTTAACTTTTGCCAATCAGAGATAAGATAGTCTCTAATTATGGATTAAATTGTTATTTCTCTGATAACTGTGGAGATCAGACAGTTTTCATATGCTTATTGGCCCTTTGGGATTCTTCTTCCATGAAGAACATGTGTAACAATACACAGAAGCTCGCCAGAGACCTGAATATAGAAGCAGATCTGAGAACCCCACTCTCTTCTATTAAGACAGACATGGAAGAGATTTGCTCAAATATACAACAAGGCCACTCTTGCCACATTGTTTCTAATGTTGGAAAATACAGTTTTCATAAGAGCATTCCGTATGTTAATATACAATAGGTTCATCGCTATTTTAAGTAAACTAATAAATAAATGTTTTAAGCAAACCTTCAGCTTTAATTTCTAATATGGTAGGTATCAATATACTTAACCTCTGGAAACAAAACCAGTAAGTTTGAAGAGTGTGGTGAGGTGGTGAGACCAAAGGCTTGAGAACTGCTGATGTCTGCTGTGGTGGGAAGAGTTTCTCACTTTCCCAAACATGAGGAAAGCAGGAGTAGAGACCAGGGCACTGTCACTGACCTAACAGGCCTGGGAAGGCCGGAGTTACACGGAGGAACCTTCTGGAGCAGTAGGTTATGACTTTCGCTAGAGCTGCAGATGTGCTGGCCTCATTTCGTGAGTTGAAAACAAGACGCTAAAATTGATGTTGCTCATGTGAGGTTGGGTTTGTGGGACAGAGGGGAAAACACACCCAGGAAACCAAGCATTTCTCAGTTATAGGCAACTGCAACGTACACAACTATGGCCTGTGGGTCCACTCATGTGCATATTACGCTGGGCATAATGTACAAACACTAAGAAATGAAAATTTCAATTTTACATCTTCCTCCGAAGGAATCGTACAGCAAGACCGTACTTCTAAGTGCTTCACTTTGCCGCAGTAATCTTGCCAATGGCCTTCAGAAGTTCTGGACTGGAATTTTGGGAATGGGTTGCACTTTTAAATGATATTTGTTCATTCACAGACATGTTTTCTAATCTATGCTATGTTGTAAGATACTACACTATGAGAGAGGGATCGCTTATTTTGGATAACTCAAGACTGGTGGTGGTGATTTGCTTCCTTCTAAAGTACTACAGAGTGAAGAAGACCTACAGGGCAGTCCTCCATCCAATTGTAATCGGAGTGGCCAAAGGAGAGACAGAGAACATGGGACAGAAGGAATACTGGAAAGAAGGCAGCATGAATTTTCACAAAATAATCCCCCCAATTATGAGAGTTTCCCAAGACTTCCCCCAAATTACCGAAACACACAGGTTCAAGGACCTTGGCACACTCTTGGAAGGATAAAAACAAACAAAACACATCCAGGCATATCACAAATTGCAGAAAACCAAAGAGGAGGAAACTTTAAAGCCAAGCGGGGTTGGGGTGCGGGGACATAGTAAAGTCAGGGGAGCAACACGGAGATTCTCAGCTGCCTTTGCACAAAGCCATGGAAACTCAGAAATGATAGTTTACTCGTCTTGGACAATTGCTCAACTTAGAATTCTTTACTCAGCAGGATATCTTTCAAAACTAAGGGTGAAATGAAGATTATCTCTCCAGATCAACAGAAGCAAAGAGTTTGTTTCTATTAGAACTGCACTTTATGATATACTAACATAAATTATTTAGGTAGAAGTGAAGTGATTCTAAACAGACGAAACACAAACAGCGGGCAGGGACGAGGAACACTGGGAAGGGAAAATAAGTGAGAAAATATGAAAAAACAGTGACCCCTTAAAAAAACAGTCTTCACTGTGCTTAAAAATTCTGCTTCTGGTTTTGCAAGATGTAGAGTTAAATATACAACAATAACAAAGGAAATATTCATCACCACCATTGGCCACCATCGGCCTAATAATAACTCACAAAATATATTAATCATCATAAAATATAGCTTTTGTAAATCTTGATGAGTCTGGTTTCAAAAATAAAGAACTGAAGTATAGAAATTAATACTTTCTTCAAAATGAAGCCAGATAACCTGTTATACTCTTCTATAGCCTCTGCCACCTCTTAAAATAGTAGGTTTCACATCAGAAAGTAATCATGTTACCTCTCAAATGATAAATGCAGGCTATATCCTTACAAAATATTAATTGCATTATTATTATCAGAGCTTCTCCAGCTTTAGCCTGTATTCAAAAGCAAGATAAAAATTCCTGAAAATAGGGGCGCCTGGGTGGCTCAGTTGGTTAAGCGTCTGCCTTCGGGTCGGGTCATGATCTCTGGGTCCTGGGATCGAGCCCCACATCGGGCTCCCTGCTCAGCAGGGAGTCTGCATCTCTCTCTCTCTCTCTCTCTCTCTGCCCCTCCCCACTTCTCATTCTCTCTCTCAATAAACAAATAAAATCTTAAAAAAAAAAAATCCTGAAACTAGTTTCTCTGCTGTCAGTGATACATTTGGCTTAGTTAAATGGGATACCAGTAAATATTGCTTGGAAAATCTGACTGATTTTAGTCCATAGCATTCAGAGTGTTATTCACTCTTACTTATTTTATTCTTTTAAATGAATGGCCAACTTAGCTTTTAAGTGAATGGCCAGGTAATGCATACTTTTACTTAGAAGAACTTAGAACTAAGAGCTAATGTCCTCTCTTGGTAATATTTCTAAGAGTAACAGTATTTCCTCTTTAGATGTGTAACTTCTGTCAGATCTAATAAGTCATAATTGGTGTTAAGATACAGGTATCTTATGTACTTTAAAAAGGTGGGGGCTGCTGGGTGGGTCAGTCTGTGGAGGGTATGACTCTTGACCTCAGGTCTTGATCTCAGGGTCCTGAGTCTGAGTCCCGTGCTGGGTATGGAGCCCACTTAAAAAATAAACACAAAGGCTTATGTAATACAAAGTGTGCTCCTCAAACATGTCAGATAAGCAAATGTATTCTCTGGCAAATAGTATACTTCCGTATCAAAAATCTGTCCGGTATGAGTATCACAGCTCTCCTAAGGAATTCGTAAGAGCACATGGCTCATCGCTAAGTAATCATTTGCATAAAATAAATTTAGGCTTTCTGTTGGATTTGTCAGCCAGGTAATGCATACTTCTACTTAGAAGAACAAAATCACATGAGCATGGTGTTACTTCTTAGTTATGCTTTTCATTTTTGATACCTATAGTTTGTCCTCCTATAAGATAGCTCACGTGACCTAATAGAGCTCAGGTGCAGAAGTGGGAAACACCTTTTCCGGAGTTTCATTAGTGCAGTGAAAGCAAACGCCAGATTTCACGGGAGGAGAAAAGACACAGAGGCAGCCCTTGGAAAGCACACTTCCTTCAATTCTTGTCTGGACGACACACCAACGCCTTAAAAACATCTCTGTGGGGATTCTTGGAGTCACGGGGCAATGCATCACTGCCTTTCTTGCATTTTATTATCACACAATGTCTTGAGATACCAGCTTAAGCTTTTTATTACATCTTGAAATCTGACTTCAGATATTAAGGGAACTCTTCACTCCTGAGGTCATCAATAGTCTCCTAGTTCTCAAATGCAAGGGCAAGCCCATCCTCCCTGACTCTAACCCTGCAGGCTTTATCTGACTCATTTACTTCACTCCCCCTTAACACGCTGTGAAACACCAAATTACTGAGCATACTGCACCTCCTCAGATGTTATCCTTCTTCCTCTGGCTGCCCAAACACAGACATTCACAATATGCTTTCTCTTTCATTGTCATAGACCCAATGTTTGTGCCTCCCACCCATTAACGTATTGAAATAGAATCCCTAATGCGATGGCATTCGGAGGTGGGGACTTTGGGAGGATACTGATTAGATCACGAGGGTGGAGCCCTCAGGGATGGTACTGGAACTTTTATTTTAAGAGTCCAGAGAGCTAGCTCGCTCCTTTTCCATCATGTGAGGATACAGTCAGAAGATGCCAGCTACAAACCAGGAAGTGGGCTCTTACCAACCTCCAACCTCTAGAATTCCATAATTGAAGAATAAGTTTTTGTTGTTTAAGCCACCCAGTCTTTTTGTTTTTTTTTAACAAGTGCAATGGTTTTAGTTGCTACTGTTACAGTTGGGCCAGGCGAAGGCGGTTCTAGCCGGAGGGTCCCAGACACGTGGTGCGGAAGGTGCAGCCCCGGGAACAGCCGTGGGGTGGCGCTGCCGCAAGGCCGCTGCAAGGTGCTGGGAGCTGGGCACCTGCGGGGGATTCCGGGGGCCTCCAGGAGCAGCCCTGCGCGGGGCCGGTGAGCCCGGGGCCCCCCTCCTCGGGGCCTCCTGCGCCCCCGCGCCCCCGCGCCCTGCCCACGCGCGCATCAGCCCTGCAGCTCTCCAGGACCAGGGGCCCTCTTTGCGGCAGTGACTCACCTCGGGGCCCCCGGGTAGGTGTTGTTGGAGCTGGGGGTGCCACCGGGGCGGCGGGCAGGGCGTCGCGTCAGGTAGACGGGGCCGCGGCGGTCGGCGATCCACTGCCCCGCGCGTCCAGGGGTGCAGGTGCGCGGGGGGGCCCTGCATGTGCAGGGTGGTGGGGCGCGCCCTGGCCTGGGCGGGGTGCAGCTCTCGGGGAAGGCCCCCCCCATCCGTGAGGACCCTCGCCAGGACCACCTGGTGGCGCCTCCTTGGCAGAGAGTCCAGGATACATGTTGTGTATTAGCGTGAAGCACATGCCATATATATATACATATATATGCATGCCAATATTCCTGGTGTCCAACATATGGAATGTTACATATATGTAATATATATTATATATACATATATATGTTATGTATACGTATATATGTATATATATGTACACACACTTATAATATATACACACCTCACATAAACATTGTATATATTAATACATAAATATCCAAAAGATAGTGCCATATAAGGATGTAACTAGGTAATGTATACCCATAAAAATTATATAATATATAATTGTGTATATACATAATACAGAATTATCATTAAATCATATATAAATTTATAATTCATAAAATTAATGTATAATATATACAATGTAGTGTATAAAGTGTAGTGCATTATATATACATTAATATATTTTATATTTAATATCAATCTAATTAACTTCCATCACCATACATATAGATATATTTATATGTGTTGTCTATATGTTATCACATATTTATATACATATATACATTGTACCTACATGTAAATTGTATATGTACAACATACATTTATAATTTTTTATAACATTTTTATTGTAATTTACTTAATATATTGTGTACAAATATATATTAAAAAAATTTGATATATTTCTACCAAATTTTATATTATATAGATTGCATATAATTATAAATATTTTATATAGTTTATACATGTTTTATAATTATATTAACATTGTCATTTGATACATACCATTTATTCATTTGAATGTGATTACATATTATACATACATAATTAGTCATACTTTTCACGTACGACTTATAATTTCCTGAAGGTGTTTCAGGGAAGTAACCCCTGAGGTTTAAAGCAGAAAGACGGACCACCATTGTCAAGCAGACCTCTGATTAAGACTGGGAATCTCATGGGGTTCCTACCTATTCACCTCCCTCCCACCAGAAACCGAGGTGCATAGTGGGAAGGACCTGGGAGAGCCGGTAGCCTATTAATAATACATCCCTGCCATGCCCTTCAAAGCAAGTCCACACAGACAACCCCGTACCTTGGGATCTGTGGATTCTGCCCCTGTCTCTTGAAAGCAGTGGCAGCTCAAGAAACTGCAGAATCCTGGGCCCAGAACCAGGATGAAAACACCCCCCACATTCTCTCAGTCCACAGACCCTATAGGGAGGTCCATCCTCAAAGGCTTCAGCTGGGGCTGGGTCAGAAAGTTAAGGCCCTCTATATACTTGTGTCTTAAAATGAAACCTCCTTACTTGCTTGTGGCATTTTACTTGCTCTTGGGCTTTAGCCCAATGGGGTCAACTCCTGAGTCCCCTAGATGGGTGTTCACTTGCAGGCATGGGACACCCATTGCTGGGCCTCCACCTCGATGCTCTGCCTCCCATCCAGTTGCCGCTTCTTGAAGAAACACACAGTTCAGCTCAAGTAAAACATGGTTAACCATATAAACCTAAAGCGACACAAGCAAGCAACAGCAGTTTTTTTAGAGGGTTTGACTTTATCCTGTATTCGAAGGCCAGATTTAAATATTTTGTAAGATCATCCACAGAGCTGGTTCTTCCAGTAGTAAAACTAGCTGAGAGCTGGGTGCATTTTGGCAAGAGGGCATATGACTGAGGAAGGGGGGCTGCGGTGGTCGAATCTGTAAGTAGGGAGGGCTGTTTTGCAGCTGTTTTCGGGGTCCAGAAGAGAAAGAAAATTAGATAATGCCAGCAGAAGTAGTAAGTAAAGAATCCCGAGAGAGCGTGAGCATGGAGTGAACACTTGGGACAGGCCACAAGGGAAGGAAGAAGCCAACGCCTGATTTCTGGCTTAGTACGTGTGACGGTCATGGTGGTGTTCAACAATACGAAAGGAAAAAAAAGAAAAAAAACTGGGGGAGAATGAGACTAGCTTAGTTTAGGCCATATAAGGTTTGAACGGTCTTTCGGGGGTCCAGATGAGATAGTCACCCCTTATCCCTGGGGATACTTCTCAAGACCCCCAGTGGAGGCCTGAAACCATGGATAGTACTGAACCCTGTATGTGTATATATATGTATATATATGTGTATGTGTATATATATATATGTATATACGTGTATATTTGTCCTCTACATGCGTGCCTGTGACAAATGTTAATGTATAAATTAAGCACAGCAAGAGATGCACAACTAGTAATAAAACAGAACGATTATGACAGTATACTGTAATAAAAGCTACGCGAATATGGTCTCTCTCAGAATATCTCACTTTGCTGAGGCAAGAGGATAAAATGCCTTCCTTTTTTTTTTTTTTAAAGATTTTATTTATTCATGACAGAGAGAGAGAGAGAGAGAAGCAGAGGGAGAAGCAGGCTCCCAAGGAGCAGGGAGCCTGATGCAGGACTCGATCCCGGGACCCTGGGATCATGACCCGAGCCGAAGGCGGAGGCTTAACCATCTGAGCCACCCAAGCGCCCGATAAAATGCCTTCCTGACAGGATGCACCGAGGTGAGGGACGCAGGTGTTGGCGTGTAGAGTTAGGCTACGACTGGCCCCTGACGCTGCGTCAGAGGGAGGATCATCTGCTTCCAGGCCCGACCGCGGTTCCCCCGCATCCCTGAGCCCGGGCGGATCGGGGACCGCGGTGTGCAGTGCGTGATGGTGCACACGAGCCAACAGCAGAGTGACCTCCGGGCTTCTGAAAGTAGACATGCAGTAGGCACTGGATACAAAAAGTCCGTGAAAGCACCCAAGTGAATGTTTAGTAAAAGGTTGCCTGGGAAGGAGTAAATATGGTGATATAAATTGTGGTAATACAGATAAAACAGAGACTTTTTTTTAAGAAATCTGGACATTTTTAGAGATTTGATAGATTAAGTCAGTTAAAAATTGTGTATCTATCTCAAAATGTTTGTAATTCTACCTTTCTACAAAATGTAAATGTTTTACTTTTTTGCTCGTTCTAGTTTCCTACGTAGAGCTTGTCAAAGAGTGGCCTAGTTCCACTTGAGCAAAGAGTGGCCTCGTTCTTCTGTTTACGCTTTTCTGCGGCTACTTTCTTTTACTCAAGTTCTCATTGATTGTAACTAAATAATGTCATACTTTGGGGCCTTCTCGTTGTTTCTAGAACATGCCCAGCCTTAACCAGTCTTGGAGCTTTCAAACCTGCCTCTGATTTAGACACTTGTCCTCCGGATATTTGTGTGGTTAATTCTCTCCTTGCCTTTAAGTCCTTGCTCAAAGGACGCCTTCCCAGTCAGGCCCTCTTCTGATTACCTTTTAAGACCGCGACCCTGGTGCACCTAGGTGGCTCAGTCGTGTCTGCCCCTTGATTTCGGCTCGTGTCGTGATCTCAGGGTTGTAGGATCGAGCCCCACCTTGGGCTCCTCACTCAGTTGGAAGTCTGCTTGAGATTTTCTCTCTCCCTCTCCCTCTGCCCCTCACCTCCCTCCCTCTCTCTATCTCGCTTTCTCTCTCTCTCTCAAAATAAAGACATAAAATCTTAAAAACAAAAAACAAACCTGCAACCCTGCCCATGATTTCCAAATAACTTTTACCCAACTGTGTGTGGTATTTTCTTTTTCTCCAAAAGCACTCATTACCTTACATCAAATGGGCACGTTTACTTCCATTATTCTTATTATTCCCTATCTCATCCTCCTACAGTATGAGCTCCAAGAAGGCAGGGAGTTTGTCTGTTTTATTAACTGATGTATCCCAAGGACCCTCAACCCTCTGACAAATATTGGACACTCAATAAATAATTACCATGAATGAATTAACAAAACATGGCCCAGGGTGCAGCCCATCACCTGGAACCAAAGTGGCTTATCAGAAACATTTGTCAAAAGCCCTGGAACCAAACACTGGTAGAAATCATTTATGAGACCATCTGGTGGTAAGAGAGTTGTGGTCTGACTGTGTGTTGGGTGGTATTAAGGAATTACCATTAAGTGTTTTAATGTGATAACAGAATTGCAGTGGTGTTTCATCAAAGAGTCCTTGCCTTTTAGAAATATATACTGAAGTTTTTATCAATAATGCCATCCCTGAGATCTGCTCCACACAACTGTGCCAGGGACAGGTGGTAAGTAGAATCGTGGCTGAGACCAGAGTGGCCCACAGTGGCTCACTCGACAGTTGTCACTCGGTGATGGGTACGTAGGACTTCGTGGTCCTGTTCCCTCTACTTTTCTGGTATTTGAGGTTTTTCAAAATGAAGAAAAAAATAATAAAAGACTGTAGATATTAAAATAAATCACCTACCTTCTGAGAGGATGAATGAAAGATGTTCTTAAGAATGTAAAATTTATAGTCTGTTTTTGACTATTCAGAAACTCCGTATTTCACAGCGACCATGAACATGACTACTTTTTACTCTGTGTTTACAGAATGTAAATGAACAGAGTTCTCCTTGGTACACAGCCGAACCAGAAAAGCTATACGAAACGGCAAAGGAGAACCCTACCTTATGCGAGACAACTGATTTTTTTTTTTTTTATTTCAACTAGTAAATTGGCCCTTGGAAGGAACCCTGTCTTTTTAAGCATTTAATTTTTGCATTTAAAATTGCTCACGTAGGGGCGCCTGGGTGGCTCAGTTGGTTGGGCGACTGCCTTCGGCTCGGGTCATGATCCCGGAGTCCTGGGATCGAGTCCCGCATCGGGCTCCCTGCTCGGCGGGGGGTCTGCTTCTCCCTCTGACCCTCTTCCCTCTCGTGCTCTCTCTCATTCTCTCTCTCTCAAATAAATAAAATCTTTAAAAAAAAATTGCTCACGTAGGATAAGCATAAATAAGCACTTTGTTCACATTTTGTAATGAAGTGACTTCCTGCTGGATTCAGCTCATGCCAGGATATATGGTACACAGATACTCCGGCTGTTGGTGTGGCCTTGCAGGGCATGTGCTGAGCAGCTTTGACAAAGCCAGAGGAAGTGGCTTCACGGACGTTTACATGCAGCCACCCAGCGTCACTTTTCCCTAAAAATGTCATGCTTACCAGAACCTAATGAGTACGTGTGCCAAAGGGCAATGGCTTTTCACAGGTATCTGTGCACAAAGTTGAGACTGGCCTGTCAACACAGATCTTTCTGTCTCTCCTAAAGCTAGGGCAGTATTCTTCGATTCATTCATCAAAGACAACCTCTCCTTATATTGTATACTTGGAACTCAACCCCCCGGAAGCTCTCAGTCTAGATGAATATTTAAATATTTATAATATTTAATATTAATATTTTCCAAAAGAATTACATAGTTCCTTTCAATGGGTTCTTACATTACATTAAATATTTAAATATTTTTAGAAAACACAGATAATAATGTTACCTTGAGTTATAATCAGAGGGACTTGGCCTTCTTCCAACCCACGGAAGGGTGGAAGAAAATGAAGGCGTCATAGGGAGGCTACAGTCTCCTCCTGCGGGGAAGAAGGGGGACCCAACATCTCTACACAGTGTGGTGGAAAATCAGTAGGTCTGGGTTTGGGATCAGGTTCTTATCTGGAGTTTGTAAGATGTTTTGCTGCGCGTTATGTGGTGTCCTCTTTACGGAGAACCCGGGCAGGGATTGACAACCCGTGTCCGCAGCGATAATACTGTCTCCATGCTGTCACAGTTTATACCCTCACTTCCCCACCTTTTAGGATTCCGTCCTTGCCTGCTGTACAATCTGCATCGTTTCTAGTTCTGTTTTGTGTTTCATCACCTACCTTAAGTCCTTAGGCAAGATCTTTTATCCTCTCAGGGTCTTGGTTTCTTTACCTGTACGATAACATTGAAAAGCATCCTTGTCTTCAAGAGGTTTATTGTTTTACAATAATATCAGAACTGCCACCATTCACCATTTGCTCAAAAGGAAAAGATAGTAAGGATTCTAATTATACTGTGTAATGGTACTTTTTACATGGGCAATATAGTGAAATATTATACTTGTGTTGAATGAAAAATTCTGTCCAGAACTGTATATATTCTTTCCCAAATCTCTAAAAAAGCAACAAAACTGGTTATCACTCAAGACTTCACTGAACAGAAATGGGCATTATTCATGATTGGGAACATGAATTTTTTAAAAATAGTTTCATTACAAACGACAAGGCTACCTGAAGAATCTATATTAAAAATCTTTTATCATTAAAAAAATACAGTTCTTAGAATGAACTCCAAGTATATTAATGGAAAGATAAAACTTTTAACATAAATTTACAATTATACCCCCAAATCTTATCTAGAATTGACATCCTACCCTCCTCGCATCACTCTGCTGAATGAGGAACAAATTATTCCAACCTGCAGCGACGATACTAGGAGAATAGAAGCTTATCAACTTGTAATAGGTGGGCATGCTCCACAAGATACTTTCTGACTTCCAGAGACAGATGCTCTATTCTTGCCCGTTCACTGGCAAAGCAAGAACCCATTGAAAGGAACTATGTAATTCTTTTGGAAAATATCAAACTACTAAATGTACCATTATGCATGAGTACTGATTTCCACAAATGGAAGATAACAGCCGGATAGAATTGCTGTGGGAGAAGGCCCAGCGATTTGTTCACATTTGATGGCATTACTACTCAATCTACTGAACACCCAGCAAAGCAGAATCCACAGCTGCTGTGGAAATGAGATTATTTAAAACAAGCAGAGGGAATACATTTAACCCCAGGGTCAGAGCCCAAAGATCGCTGCCTAAGGAGTGCTTGGATAGTCACCACGGCGTTTTGGCAGAAGAGAAGTGGCAGTTGGGTGAAATCCAGGGAGGACAATGCATACAAGGCTCCAGATGATTAGAGGACAGTCACATTTAGCAAAAATGCGCTGACCTTTATTTGCAATTCATAATATTAATACCATGTCTAGAGATGGACACCGGGCAACCCTCTTATCATAAAGACAGGCAGTGCATGATAAATCAGACCCAAAATCTAGGGGGAGAACGCTTAAGATGTAGATTTCAGCATGGTTGGCAGCAAGCGGTTCTGTTGAGTGGAGGTATTTCCTGGAATTTGCCCCCTGTGGGGATTAGAAATAGGTTGCCAGATTTAGCAAATAAAAATATGGGACACTCAGTTAAATTTGAATTTCAGATATGATGAATAATTTTTCATATAGGCACGTGCCAAATATTGCACATTCTTTTTTTAAAGATTTTATTCATGTATTTGACAGAGAGAGAGAGAGCGAGAGAGAGATGGATCACCAGCAGGGGGAGGGGCAGAGGCAGAGGGAGAAGCAGGCTCTCCGCTGAGCAGGGAGCCCGATGCGGGGCTCGATCCCAGGACCCCGGGATCATGACCTGAGCCGAAGGCAGATGCTTACCCCGACTGACCCACCAAGACCCCCCAATATTGCACATTCTTATACTAAAACATAGTCATTGTGTATCTGAAATTTGTATTTAACTGGACATCCTGTATTTTATCTGCCAACCCTAATCAGAAATGAATATTCACTGAAGGGCTTGGACAAACTGGATTGGATCTCCCCATCTCTAGGCTTCACTTCAGTGTCTCAGAGCTTCTCAGTTAATATTTGTGTTGGTTTCCTTTTGCCTGGCCTAGCAGTTTGCCACAGATGTAGAGGCTGAACAGCAGCACGAATTGATTATCTAAGAGTTCTGTACGTTAGAAGTCCAACATGCGTTCTCCCGGGCTCCACTCAAGGCCTCAGCCGGGCTGCATTTCTTCTGGAGGCTCTGGGGGAATGCCATTTCCCTACCTTTTCCACCTTCTAGAGGCCACCCACAGGCCTTGGCTCGTGGCTCCCCTTCTCCGTCTTCTAAGGTGGCGATGCCAGGTCAAGTCCTTCTCCTGCTGGATCATTCTGACCTCCCAGAGACACATTTCCCTTGACTCCCTTCTTCTGCTCCTGCTCTCACTTAAATGGACTATTGTCATTATATTGGGCCCACCTGGATAATCCAAGATTCTCTATTTTAATGTCGGCTGATTTAGCAACCTTATTCCCATCTGCAACTCTCATTCCCTTGTCCGTGTTACCTAACATACCCACAGGTTCTGGGGATGACAGCATGGACGTCTCCTGGGGGGAGGGCATTGTTCTGCCTACCACAATATTTAAAACATGTTTGGCGGAAGCCTGGGTGGCTCAGTCGTTAAGTGTCTGCCTTCGGCTCAGGTCATGATCCCAGGGTCCTGGGATCGAGCCCCGCATTGGGCTCCCTGCTCGGCGGGAAGCCTGCTTCTCCCTCCCCCACTCCCCCCTGCTTGTGTTCCCTCTCTCGCTGTGTCTCTCTCTCTCTCTCTGTCAAATAAATAATTAAGTCTTTAAAAAAATACATGTTTCTCTTGAATCAGGCAATAATTTTAAAGCTGCTTTATGTCAAGTGAGTCTTTTAATTAGTTTCGTTTTCTAATAGGAGGCAAAGAAAGCAGATTACATTTGACTGACATATCAAACATTTCTACCCGAGAGTGTTTAGAACAAGGCAGTGCAGTGCAAAATGTCAGTGGGGTAGAGCTCCCACATACTCACACTAAGCAACTTCATTCATTCTCTTAACGTCACTTTTTTAACCAGTGTACTGTGAAATCCCTGCACTGCATCACAAGGTGGGGGGGAAACTAGTATATGAAATATAAGCAACAATTCTATGAAATATGAACCTTCAAGAAGAGAAAGCTAAAGCAAAGTAACAGTGGGGACAAAATTCTCATTTTCTATTGATTTATTACTTTTTTTTGATTTATTACTTATTACTAAACTATTTTTATAAGAGAACAAATCTGCACCTTTACTTTTTTTTTTAAAGATTTTATTTATTCACTTGAGAGAGAGTGTGAAAGAGAGCCCAAGAGCGGGGTGAGGGGCAGACGGAGAAGCAAGCTCCCCACTGAGCCGGGGCCTGATGTGGGACTGGATCCCGGGACTCCGGGATCATGACCCGAGCCGAAGGCAGCTGCTTAACCAACTGAGCCCCCCAGGCGCCCCTTTATTTACGTTTCAACAAGTGTAAGCCCTTGAAGGGTACAGCGGCGCACGGATCCTGTGGCCAATGGCTTTAGCAGGAAGGTTGCTTCAGATTCTGGAACTATGCCACCGTTTCCACATTCATCCAGATTCCTCTGGTTTTGTTTGGTTTGCCACCAGGAGTCGCTGTGTTGTCTTTGCTTTGTTCTGTCGCTGACATAAGCACATCTCTTGCCTAGAATGAATTCAGTTCCATCTCGAGCATAAACACCTTCAGTTTTAAGAAGAGCCGTGTGTTCCCTCTGGTTCTGGAGACCCTGCGTATAGCCAGCAAAAATGGCCTTGGACCACAGTCTTCCAGTTATATTTGTCATTTTAGGAGTCCTGTTCCCAGCAGGCTCCAAGATGGCCGAAACTATTTTCCTTTTTGTTTGTTTGTTTGTTTAAGGAGAGAGAGAGTGAATGTACATGAGAGAGAGAGGCAGAGGGTGAGAGAGAGAGAATCCAACTCGGGGCTCGATCCCAGGACCCTGAGATCATGACCTGAGCCAAGTCGGACACTTAACCGACTGAGCCACCCAGGTGCCCCAAAAAACTTTATTTCTTGATAGGCACAAATACATACATACTCTCTGGAGTCAAATGTGAGGTTGGTTGTATGTTTAAATGGGAAATTACTTGGAGAAAGTCCATTATTAGGACTCTATTGTATTAGTTTGATTTGCTAGCTAAGACCATTCTATAAGTCAGGATGCTCTCCATCAGCACCTGGAAAGATCTGCGTCTCCTTGATAAAATTATTTTTATTATTTTCTTTTGTAGATGATATGGACATTAGGGGAAAACTAAGTTCTTATTTCCAGAGTCTTTAATCTAACTGATGTAAATCTAATTGATTTCAGGCAATTAAATTCTCAGCTAGGTTCTCTGTACACAAGTGAGTTTAGGTTATCAAGACACTTTAAATATTATTCACTCTTTTATACTTTCTTTTTATGATGTAAGTTCAGTGATAACTTCTGATGGCATATAATCTTCCTTGAATTACAACTTTTAATGATAATAATTACTGCAATTATTGGATACTTAATAGGAGCCACATTATGTTCTAAGCTTTATAAGTACTCATCATGCAAAACCTATTGAAATAGGTATTACTCATATTTTATTGAAGAGGAGACTGAGACTTTTATGTAACTATGTGATTTTATAACTACTTGATTTCAAAGCCTTAGTCAAAATTCGAAAGGAGCCCTAAGGCCTGAATGCATTGCTCTTAATAACTACATAAAACATGTCTCCAAAGTGTATTATCATGCTTTATTTATATAGTCATAATTTGCTGGTTTGCTCTTATACTGTTTATTATGATAGTAATGGTTGCATTTTATTCTCTCCCACTTGGTTGCCAGGCAAAGATTTGAGAAATATTCTATGGCTTAGAATTCCTTCCTTCTTATACCTGCTCCATACTTCATGAACACATGGCTGGTAAGTCCTCTGAGGTCAAGGACTGTGATTTATTTAAATATTTTATATTCTGGGCGCCTGGGTGGCTCAGTTGGTTAAGCGACTGCCTTCGGCTCAGGTCATGATCCTGGAGTCCCGGGATCGAGTCCCGCATCGGGCTCCCTGCTCAGCAGGGAGTCTGCTTCTCCCTCTGACCCTCTTTCCTCTCGTGCTATCTCTCATTCTCCCTCTCAAATAAATAAATAAAATCTTTAAAATAAATAAATAAATAAATAAATATTTTATATTCTAACAACACCTACCACAATAGAAGACTAATGGAATGCCCGTGAAGACATGTTAAGTAATGAGTTAGAGATCAAAGGCCTTTATGTTGACTACACGTGTCATGAGAGTGCCCAATCACCCTGGGCCTCTGTGTCTTTTATAAAGTGAGGGTGTAAGTCAGAGCTCTCATAACAGGCAGAATAAGGGGCCCCCAAAATGTCGATGCCCTACGCTCTGGAAGTTGTGAACATGTTAGGTTACAAGGAAAGGGGAATTAAAGTTTCAGATGGAATTAAGGTTGCTAATTAGATGACCTTAAAATGGGAAGAGTATTCTGGATTATCTAGATGGACCCGATGTAATGACAAGGGTCTTTTTAAGTGGGAGACAGAATGGAAGCAGAGGAGAGTCGGGGAGATGTAACTATGGAGGAAAGTCAGAAAGTTGCAACGTGAAAAGAACTAGATCTTCCATTGCTGGCTTCAGAGATGTAGGAAGGGAACCACAACCTGACAAATGCAGAGAGTATTGGAAGCTGGAGAAGGCAAGGACACAGATAATTCCCTTGAACCTCCCGAGGGAACGTAGCCCTTGATTTTAGCCCAGTGAGATCCATGTTGGACTTTTAACCTATAGAAGTCTAAGATCATACATCTTGTTGTTTTAAACCATGTTTCTGGTAATGTAGTATAGCACCATTATGACACTAATATAGCTTGTAAATTATAACCTTGAATTCTAAACATGATTAAGTTCTTTGCCTTCCAAATCTGGTCACTGAGCTGCCAGTCTTGCCACACATTCTAAATGGAGTTCAGGGAGACCTTGTACTTGAAGAAGCACAAATTTACTACAATGCTGGATAAATAATTTCAGGTGGGCGCCTTTTTTTGTTGATGGGGATGATGTTACATCTTTCTTTTTTAAGGCTTATTTGAAAAACAGAACTAAATGCAATTTATACAACTGAAAAGTATAGGCTTTGAAAAATTAGAGGACATCTGTTTCTATTTTGATCAATATTGTGCACTGAGTATTCTGAAAAACCTTCTTCTGAAACCCTTAGAACACTTTCTTATTGATTATATGATTAATCGTCTACATTTCATTCAAGTACTTTCAGAGTTTTAACTCTATTGTTTTAACTTTCCATTTAAGTGTAATTTATTAGATTTTGCTTTGGTATATTGTAGGTAGTTAGCTAGTTGTTCCAATATCACTTGTTGAATGGTGTGGCCTTTCTTAACTGATTTCAAAATACAACTTTATCTCAGTATACAATTTACCTATTATTTTGACCATTTTTGAATTTTTAAAATTCTGTTCCTTTGTTACCTCTTTATATTCTAGCACAAATTCCACAGCATTCTAACTATTTTAGTTTTAAATATATCAAATTTGTTGTTAAATGGTACAATCAGTTTTACTCATTCAGTTTGAATGAAGCAAATAGTAATCAGCAAGTCAGAAGTAAAGTTGCAGAGTAAAGATACAAAACCAAAATACAAAAATCAGTTGTGTTTCTATACACTAACAGTGAACTATCTGAAAGGGAAATTAAGAAAACAGTCCCATTTACAGTAGCATGGAAAAGAATAAAATACCTAGTCATAAATTTAACCAACGAAGTGAAAGACTGTGCACTGGAAACTATGACACATCAGTGAAAACCTAAAGACACAAATATTTACCCCAAAGATACAAATGTAGGGACCCGAAGGGGTACGTGCACCCCAATGTTTATAGCAGCAATGTCCACAATAGCCAAACTGTGGAAAGAGCCAAGATGTCCATCGACAGATGAATGGATAAAGAAGCTGTGGTATATATACACAATGGAATATTATGCAGCCATCAAAAGGAATGAGATCTTGCCATTTGCAACGACGTGGATGGAACTGGAGGGTGTTATGCTGAGTGAAATAAGTCAATCAGAGAAAGACATGTATCATATGACCTCACTGATATGAGGAATTCTTAATCTCAGGAACAAACTGAGGGTTGCTGGAGTGGTGGGGGGTGGGAGGGATGGGGTGGCTGGGTGATAGACATTGGGGAGGGTATGTGCTACGGTGAGCGCTGTGAATTGTTCAAGACTGTTGAGTCTCAGATCTGTACTTCTGAAACAAATAACGCAACATATTTTAAGAAAAAAGAAAAAGAAGAAGATAGCAGGAGAGGAAGAATGAAGGGGAGTAAGTCAGAGGGGGAGTCGAACCAGGAGAGACGATGGACTCTGAAAAACAAACTGAGGTTTCTAGAGGGGAGGAGGGTGGGGGGATGGGTAGCCTGGTGATGGGTATTAAAGAGGGCACATTCTGCGTGGAGCACTGGGTGTTATGAACAAACAATGAATCATGGAACACTACACCAAAACAAATGATGTAATATATGGTGATTAACCTAACAATAAAAAATTTAAAAAAAAATAAAAAAATAAAAAAAGATAAATAAAAAATAAAGACACAAATAAATGGAAAGATATTCCATGTTCATGGATTATAAGAATTAATATTTTTTAAATGTTCATAGTACCTCAAGCAACCTATAGATTCAGTGCAATCCGTATCAAAATGGCAATGAGATTTTTCACAGAAATAGAAAAAAACCACCCTGACATTTGCATGGAGCCATGAAAGACTCTTTCCAACAAGCACCCTGGTGATGCTGATGCGGCTGGTCCAGGGACCATACCTTGAGTATCAGGGACTACGCTTTTCTTCACAAAGAGACAACCGAGTTGATTTGATGCACATATTTATTGAGGAAGACAGGTGCATTCTGAGTTGTATGCCATAAAATTTTGTAATTAAACCATTTCCCTGACTTGTATCTCCAGCAACAAGAGCCGGCAAAACAGGTAGTTGTGTCTGTTTGGGGAACTGAAAAGCCCTGAAAGACGCCCCCTCTTTGCCAGATAAAACACAGAACACACAGTTAAATTTGAATTTCAGATAAACAATGAATAACTCTTTAGTGTAACTAGGTCCTGAATATTTTGCATAAGACATAAGTACGTATGGGACATGTATAGTATAATTCTTATACTGAGAATTATTTATTGCTTATCTAACATCCTCTTTAACTGGGCATCCTGCATTTTTTTATGCTAGATCTGACAATCCCTTCTTTGCCCCAGCCCAAAAACCCAGCTGGTCACCTAAGATGCAACACTGGGTGATCCCCATGGGTGAACATTCACGCAAAGGAGTCATCACCAGAGGTGACTAATCAGTTCCCTCGGAACATGCCCTTAGATTAGTAAGGACGCGCTAACTGATTCTGTAGGTCTGCAGGGAATGTGACCCCAGCTTTTAGGCTTTTCTGAGAGTAACTGAGTGACTCTGGGGAAGAAGAGCTAGGATTCGGGTAGGGGGTGGGGCGGTGAGGAGTGTGTGGGAAGGTGACTGAGGGTGAAACCGGGGACTTTGGGAACAGAAGGGATAGTTAAGAGAGACAGCCATGAAGGAAGACCATGACTTCCTTCAGAGTATGACCCCTTGTCAGCCCTTGGCCATGTTACAACATTCATCTGTTTCCTATTAGGCCCCATTCACATTTAAACAGAATTAAAAGCCAGTTCCCCGGTTAGCACTTGAGTGTTTCAAGCATTGGTGATTTTTATTGCAGCCTGATCCTTGCCCAGTCTTTGAAAATTGTTTTTCTTTATTTTAATTACTATAAGCAGGTTCTGCTTGGTGTCAGTGCTCTGGAGATAGAGATGAGTCATGCAACTTTTCTGTTTTTTTTTTTTTTTTTTTTTTTTAAGATTTTATTTATTTGACAGAGAGAGACACAGCGAGAGAGGGAACACAAGCAGGGGGAGCGGGAGAGGGAGAAGCAGGCTTCCCGCAGAGCAGGGAGCCCGATGCGGGGCTCGATCCCGGGACCCCGGGATCATGACCTGAGCCGAAGGCAGACGTTTAACCATCTGAGCCACCCAGGCGCCCCTTTTCTGTTTTTCTAAAGTGGGATCAGAAGTGTCTTCTCTGTGAAAAATGCCAGCTGACCTGTTTCCAAGCTGCCCACTAGACCACTTTAATCCCATTCAGGAGAGCACTAAGTCCTAGATTCTTGTGCTCAGGAATTTTGGAAAACATGTTAAACCTTTTTATTTTTAGTTGAACACTCTCCTTGCCTGCCGCTTGTCCCCCACCCAACAACTGCAGACCGCTCAGTTAATCCTAAATTGCCCAGGCTCCATAGAGGAAATACACTAGGTTGTGGGATCTGTGACTCCTTCACGGTTTGGATGGATTATATTTGTTTTTAAAAATCAAGCAATTTCGATGGAAGTTTCTTACATTTGGGTCATTTAGTGACATGCCTTGGAACAAGAAAAGAAATCCTGATGTACTCAAGATAACAGCTACAAAAAACCCTAGGATGTGATTTTCTGTTTGATCTTTCTAGGAGGTGGTAGTTTCTTTAAGGGATTATAATGTCTGGGGAAACCAAACATATCAAACCTACTTGGCCTCTAGGAGCTCTAGGGTTCCAAGTGGAATGTTGGAGATGGTGCGATTCAGTTCTACTTTATCTCGCCAGACATCCTCTTGGCGGTTGGGCGGTGGTCTTCTGGCAAAAGCTGTAACAGAAAAGAGCTCATCGGGGGCCTAGAGAACTTAAGATACACCTTGCTGTGTGCACGGAAGCCTGTGGAGATGGCTAAGCTGAGAGTTGAGTCTGAGTTTTCCTCTTTGAGCCGGGGCTGCCTTCCCTGACCTTTCCCAGCCTGGGAAGTCAGTGGCATTTCCCTCCACTCCTGAGTCAGCCTAGCAGGCTTTAGGAAGCCGGATTGGAAGTCCAGCATTGCCCCTTTGCTCCGCAACCTTGGTGAAGACGCTTATTCTGCACCTCAGTTTCCTCGTCTGTGAAATGAGTGTAGTATATACCCCATACAGTCTTTGGAAGGAAAAAAGAAAAAGTCAAATCATAGAAAGTACTTTGAACACTGCCTTCCACACAGTAGGTTTTCCATCGTGGTTAGCTAGAATTACTCATCTCATCCTTTGTTTATTGTGTTTTTTTTTTTTTTTCCCCTAACCGGTTTGCTCCACCAGTGATTTCAGGTGGTTTTCAATAAAATCATAGATGTGACAGACTAAGAAACAGTTCAGATAGAAATGGGGTGAGGAGCTTTTTCTAGTCAGGGGTCCTGGGAAGAGCTCATGTGATTTTAACTAGAAGCATTCTTAGGAGATTGAACCTGGATCCAGGTAAGCATGGGCAGAGCAACACGACTCTCACTGACCCCTCAGATCCATCTGTCTACAAAGTACAATAAGTATGTTTGAAACTTCCTTTTTCTTTCAATACTTGTTATAAGAAAATGATGGCCTTGAATAGGGCTCCTAAATAATGTGTTTTCCTATAAAATTACTTTCACCCAGGCTGAGGAGTTCATGAGGACGTGGGAGAAATCTTTTTTTTTAAGGGTTTTTTTTTTTTTTTTGAGAGAGAGAGAGAGAGAGAGAGAGAGCACAATAGGGGGAAGGGCAGAGGCAGGGGGAGAAGCCGACTCCCCGCTGAGCTGGGAGCCTGACGCAGGGATCCTGGGATCATGACCTGAGCTAAGGCAGATGCTCAACCAACTGAGCCACCCAGGTGTCCTGAGGCAGTGGGAGAAATCTAATCTTTCTTTTTCTTTAATATTTTGACTAAATATGATGGGCACCTATGTGTTTATGACAGAGTGGCACAGTGCTGGAGGTAAAGTTAGCAATTACATTTTTGCCTCCCTTTTTGTTGCTTGTTTTTGAGTCTTTTTTTTTTTTAAGATTTTATTTATTTGAGATAGAGTGAGAGAGCACAAGCAGGGGGGAGGGGCAGAGGCAGAGGGAGAAGCAGACCCCACACGGAGCAGGGAACCCAATGCGGGGCTCAATCCCAGGATTCTGGGATCACGACCTGAGCCAAAGGCAGATGCTTAACCTACTGAGCCACCCAGGCGCCCCTTGTTTTTGAATTTTGACCAAAGAACTATGACTTAGAGATGATTCTTTTGGGCTGCTTCACATAATATGGACCTTGGGCTCATGGCTTCTAATAACGGAGTCATGAAGCTGTAGGAAGTACTTGGGGTTGTCAATTGAGCATATTTATTGATGTTAAATTATATACATCACTGGAATTTAAAATACCCATTTCTAATTTATTCTCATTAGTTTACTTTAGGTGGTCGGTTTGGAATCACATTAAATGTTAGTTTTATGGGAAAAGGAAACTAGAACTGTCTTCATCAGTTTTATGTTTAAATCTCTCAGTTGCATTAACATGCCACCTACACTGGTATTTTCAATATTATGGTGGGTTTCCCATTCTTTTAGGTAATGCTGAGCATCCTGCTAAAACAGTTACAACTTTCAGCTGTCGTGGAAACTCAAAATTGTCCAAAGTGGGAAACCGTGCAGGAACTGTGACTGTCTTGAGCTCGGCAGAGCCTCCAGAAAAAAGGAGCAGTCCGCTTTGCTGAGCTCAGCTGCACAAACAGGCTGCTTCATTCCTGTGGTCTGATCCCCTGTTCTGCGTCTGATACAATTTCCCAGACCTGTGTGTCAGCTCTGGGTTCAAGGAGCATAAGAATTTTAAATAATATACTATCTTCTGTGGCAAACGGTGTCATATTTATTTATTTATTTATTTATTTATTTATTTTTTTTAATTTATTTGAGACAGAGAGAATGAGAGAGAGAGAGAGAGCACATGAGAGGGGGGAGGGTCAGAGGGAGAAGCAGACTCTCTGCCGAGCAGGGAGCCTGATGTGGGACTCGATCCAGGGACTCCTGGATCATGACCTGAGCCGAAGGCAGTCGCTTAACCAACTGAGCCACCCAGGCGCCCAACGGTGTCATATTTAAAAGTTTTTAAAAATTTTAGGTTTTTCTTGAAAACTTACTAAAATGACAGAGTACTAAATATAACTTAAAAGAAACTGGTTGGTTTGAATTATTCAAATCTAATAGGGCCTACATTAGCCAAATTTGTTCCTTATTGAATCCTTGTTTTGTTTCGAGTACATTTGATTTGTAAGGAAAAGAAAGAGATGATAAAAACCAGATAGAAAGGAAGTATTCATTTCAAAATGCCATTTCTAGAGATTGGTATAAGAACCAATTTGCCTTTTCAACGTGTGACATTTATCTCTAGTCGCCCCCCAGCACATTACTGGTACTCAGCATGATAGATATGAAGTCCCTCAGTTATCAAGAATATCTTCACAATTATGGATAGTCACAGTTTTATCAAAGCATTTACACTCATGAGAAAAAAATCCCAGAATGTTCTAGATAATTTATTATTGAAATATTAGTATCTGATGGTTTGTTATCTCAGGAAATGTCAGTATAACTGAAATAACTGAATGTGACTTAAACCAAGAAAAAAAAAAATCGGACATTCAGTCAGTTTTAGTATATGTGCTGCCAAAGCGAGTACTCGGGCATTCAGTCAAAATGCCAAAACTCAGCTTATTGTGATCCTCGATTAACAAAGAAAATAGAACATCAGTATATTTTATATTTATGTAAGTATATTTTATATAATATATTTTATAGTTATATATAAGTTATAATGTATTTTACAGTTAATATATAAATTATAATACCATGGCAGACACTTTTTTTTTTAAGATTTTATTTATTTATTTGACAGAGAGAGAGAACACAAGTAGGCAGAGCGGCAGGCAAAGAGAGGGAGAAGCAGGCTCCCTGCAGGGAGCCTGATGCGGGGCTCGATGCGGGGCTCAATCCCAGGACCCTGGGCTCTTTCCACAGTTTGGCTATTGTGGATATTGCTGCTATAAACATTGGGGTGCAGGTGCCCCTTCAGATCAATAACTTTGTATCTTTGGGGTAAATACCCAGTAGTGCAATTGCTGGCTCATAGGGTAGCTCTATTTTCAACTGTTTGAGGAACCTCCATACTGTTTTCCAGAGTGGTTGCACCAGCTTGCATTCCCACCAATAGTGTAGGAGGGTTCCCCTTTCTCCACATCCCCGCCAACATCTGTCATTTCCTGACTTGTTAATTTTAGCCATTCTGACTGGTGTGAGGTGGTATCTCATTGCGGTTTTGATTTGGATTTCCCTGATGCCGAGCGATGTGGAGCATTTTTTTCATGTGTCTGTTGGCCATTTGTAGGTCTTCTTTGGAGAAATGTCTGTTCATGTCTTCTGCCCATTTTTTGACTGGATTCTTTGCTTTTTGGGTGTTGAGTTTCGTAAGTTCTTTATAGATCTTGTATAGTAGCCCTTTATCTGATATGTCATTTGCAAATATCTTTTCCCATTCCTGGGTTGCCTTTTAGTTTTGTTGACTGTTTCCTTTGCTGTGCAGAAGCTTTTTATCTTGATGAAGTCCCCGTAGTTCATTTTTGCATTTGTTTCCCTTGCCTTTGCGGATGTTGTCTAGCAAGAAGTTGCTGTGGCTGAGGTTGAAGAGGTTGCTGCCTATGTTCTCCTCAGGATGTTGATGGATTCCTGTCTCACATTTAGGCCTTCCATCCATTTGGAGTCTATTTTTGTGTGTGGTGTAAGGAAATGGTCCAGTTGCATTCTTCCGCATGTGGCTGTCCAATTTTCCCAAAACCATTTGTTGAAGAGACTGTCCTTTTTCCGTTGGACATTCTTTCCTGCTTTGTCAAAGACGAGTTGACCATAGAGTGGAGGGTCCATTTCTGGGCTCTCTATTCTGTTCCATTGATCTATGTGTCTGTTTTTGTTCTAGTACCATGCTGTTTTGGTGATCACAGCTTTGTAATAGAGCTTGAAGTCAGGCATTGTGATGCCACCAACTTTGGTTTTCTTTTTCAACATTCCTCTGGCTATTCAGGGTCTTTTCTGGTTCCATACAGATTTTAGGATTGTTTGTTCCAGCTCTGTGAAAAATGTCGATGATATTTTGGTAGGGATTGCACTGAATGTGGACTGCTCTGGGTAGCATAGACATTTTCACAATATTTTTTCTTCCAATCCATGAGCATGGAATGTTTATCAGTGTCTTTGTGTCTTCCTCAATTTCTTTCATGGGTGTTCTGTAGTTTTTTTTTTTTAATTTTTTATTGTTATGTTAATCACCATATATTACATCATTAGTTTTTGATGCAGTGTTCCATGATTCATTGTTTGTTCATAACACCCAGTGCTCCATGCAGAACGTGCCCTCCTCAATACCCATCACCAGGCTAACCCATCCCCCTACCCTCCTCCCCTCTAGAACCCTCAGTTTGTTTTTCAGAGTCCATCATCTCTCATGGTTCGTCTCCCCCTCCGACTTACTCCCCTTCATCCTTCCTTTCCTGTTATCTTCTTCTTTTTCTTTTTTCTTAAAATATGTTGCGTTATTTGTTTCAGAAGTACAGATCTGTGATTCAACAGTCTTGCCCAATTCACAGCGCTCACCATAGCACATACCCTCCCCAATGTCTATCACCCAGCCACCCCAGCCCTCCCACCCCCAACCACTCCAGTAACACTCAGTTTGTTTCCTGAGATTAAGAATTCCTCATATCAGTGAGGTCATATGATACATGTCTTTCTCTGATTGACTTATTTCACTAAGCATGACACCCTCCAGTTCCATCCACGTCGTTGCAAATGGCAAGATCTCATTCCTTTTGATGGCTGCATAATATTCCATTGTGTATATATACCACCTCTTCTTTATCCATTCATCTGTCGATGGACATCTTGGCTCTTTCCACAGTTTGGCTATTGTGGACATTGCTGCTATAAACATTGGGGTGCACGTACCCCTTCGGGTCCCTACATTTGTATCTTTGGGGTAAATACCCAGTAGTGCAATTGCTGGATCGAATGGAAGCTCTAATTTCAACCGTTTGAGGAACCTCCATACTGTTTTCCAGAGGGGTTGCACCAGCTTGCATTCCCACCAACAGTGTAGGAGGGTTCCCCTTTCTCCACATCCCCGCCAACATCTGTCATTCCCTGACTTGTTAATTTTAGCCATTCTGACGGGTGTGAGGTGGTATCTCATGGAGGTTTTGATTTGGATTTCCCTGATGCCGAGCGATGTTGAGCACTTTTTCATGTGCCTGTTGACCATTTGGATGTCTTCTTTGGAAAAATGTCTGTTCATGTCTTCTGCCCATTTCTTGATTGGATTATTTGTTCTTTGGGTGTTGAGTTTGATAAGTTCTTGTTCTGTAGTTTTTAGAGTACAGATCCTTTACCTCTTTGGTTAGGTTTATTCCTAGGTATCTTCTGGTTTTTGGTGCCATTGTAAATGGGATTGATTTCTTAATTTCTCTTTATTCTATCGCATTCTTAGTGTATAGCAATGTAACTGATTTCTGTGCCTTGATTTTATAGCCTGCTATGTTGCTTAATACCTGTATGGGTTCTAGCAATTTTGAGATGGAGTCTTTTGGGTTTTCCACAGAAAGTATCATGTCATCTGCAAAGAGTGAGAGTTTGACTTTTTCTTTGTAATAGACTGATTTTTGTTGTGATGCTCCCAAGAGCTGGATTTTGGTGTCATGGGGCTCTCAAATGTGTATAGCCATAACCTATGTATCATGGCATATTTATTAACATCTCCTAGAACAGTAATGTTTCTCAGAAAATACCTTAGGAAATGGTGTTCAAAACATCAACTCGTGTTGGGGCACCTGAGTGGCTCAATTGGTTGAGCGTCCGACTCTTGGTTTCAGCTCAGGTCATGGTTTCAGGGTCCTGGGATCGAGCCCCTTGGTGGGCTCCACACTGAAGGGGAGTCTGCTGGAGAGTCTCTCCTTCTCCCTCTGACCCTCCCCCCACTTGCACTCTCGCCTAAAACAATCATAATAAATCTTTAAAAAAATAATAAAACATTAACTAGTGTTGAACAATAGACTAAAAGCGATAAACCATGAAGATAGTTTTCCAGAACCCTCCCAGCATCTAGCAAGAAACTGGTGGGTGAGGGTCAGGCTGGGCCCCTGGGCTGAGGGATCCCAGCCATGTCCCACTCAGCATTCAGGGGACAGCCTCACTCTATGCAGAACGTTTGGTGTTGCTGGTGAAGTCTCTTCTGCCACTGAGTGCACAATTCTTACAGGGTCGGAGAAAGTACTCTTGTTGTCCAGGCCGAGCCCGGCAGGAAGTAAATGTAAGATCCCGTCTCCAGTGCTCAGTGTTGCCTCTCTGGCTAGGCACTGAGAAAGTCCCTCTGCTGGCTTGAGCCACATTCCTAATGTGTCCGTTTTCAGCCTTCTTTTTCTGCCCGCAGGTAATGACAACCTGCTCTGGTTCATCAATGAAATGCAGTAGGTAAGTTCTCACGCGTCATCTATTGTAGCAGTAAAACCCAAAAATCATGGCCGGTGTCCGCTCATCTCATATCATCCATTGATTCAGCAATTTTTATTTATTTATTTTTAAAGATTTTATTTATTTATTCATGAGAGACAGAAGGGGAGAGAGAGAGAGAGAGAGAGAAGCAGAGGGAGAAGCAGGCTCCCAAGGAGCAGGGAGCCCGATGCGGGACTCGATCCCAGGAGCCTGGGATCATGACCCGAGCGAAGGCAGACGCTTAACCATCTGAGCCACCCAGGCGCCCGATTCAGCAATTTTTAATAACTCACAGTGTGGCAAGCTGCATATACAAGCTGCAGATAAGGCACAATCCTTGTCCTCAAGATGCTCATCATCTGGAGCAAAGGGTAAACATTTAAAAAACACCTGAGGAAGTGGTCCACAAACCCTGTGACAAGATGTCCCTGCGCTCCCCAGCCAATTCCAGGGCTACCATGAAATACTTTAAAAATTCAAGGGAAAGTCAGAAGCTGAGTATTTGTTGGACCCCGCCAAGAGTGACCAGCTCAAAGTACTTTGCAGTGTGAACATCAGACCCTACTGACATTGCTTTCAGTGACATGAGACCTCGTTCAAGTGGGTTTGCACTGGGTGCTGTGATAAAAATTAAGAGCCACATGGAAAACCAACGTGGAGAAGGAAATGAGGGTGGTAGAGTCGAATCTGTATCCAAGATTTGAGAAGCTGTTCAGTGCCCCATAGCCACACAGATACATTTAGTCAGTAGGTTGCTTTTTTTTTTTTTAAGATTTACTTTTTTATTTGAGAGAGCGAGCGAGTGTGCACAGGCATGCGGTGGGGAGGGGCAGAGGGAGAGAAAGAAACTCCAGGCAGGCTCTGAGCACTGAGCGCAGAGCCTGACGCAGGACTTCATCTCAAGGACCTGAGCGTAAACCGAGAGTCAGTCATTTAACCGACTGAGCCACCCAGGCGTCCCAGTAGGTTGCTTATTTAAAAGTTATATTTAAATATTGCTTTTCCTTTCAATTGGTGTGCGTTATTTTTTTCAAATGGTTACTATGTTGTCAGAACATAGATACTTATTAAGTAATTTGGACCTAATTACTTAGTAACAAAACCATTAGGTATTTCTTTTGGTCCAGGGTGCTGTGAAAATAATAATGAAACATTAAGGACTCCATAAATTGAGAAACTGCTGAGCCAAATTGAAGTTGGTGAATACCTCGGTGGAGGTATGTGCAGTGTGTATAGAAACATAAAGGAGGGAGAGTGATTTGGCTTTCGAGAAGGATTTGGAGCGCATCAGGGGAAGGCTGAGCAGAGGTCTGACAATTGCACTCTCCCTGCAGGGATGTATGGGATTTTATCAGGTGAAAAGTAAGAAGTGGTAAGAAAAGGCAACTCAATTGCGTTTTTATTGCCAAATATTCTAATATTTCCCCAAGGTTGTACTTCACTCTCAGCCTCTAGTTGGCTTGACCAAAGCATCCTTTTCTCACGGGCTGCAAGTGTGATCAAGCCTTTCCAAACTCACCCTTCTCCCTTTAGCTCAGATGCCCAGTCTCACTCCCCCAAGCACCAGCGTTGAGATACGCATGAGTGTCTTCTTTGGTTCCCCCCAGATTTCTGTCTTCTGAGGGGCTTGATCGTAGGTCAGGCTGGGAAGAAAACAGTATCATAAAACTAATTCACAGTGAAAGAAGGACGATTTAAAGGTCCTCTTATGCTCCAAGGCTACTCAGATTTTAGAGCAGGAATCATGTCAACACCAACTGAGTTTCCAGTGTATAGTGTTTTATTCTCTGTGGAGAATACCAGGCCGAGAAGAGGAGCTCATTTCAGCCAGAGATTTTCCAGTTTGCTCCCACATGGGATGGAGTCTACCTTCGAGATTGTGTCCTTTCAGCCAACACGTGACCCTTTTCCCTTGTGCATTCCTTTCTTGTTTCAAGGAAGCTCCTAAAAGTTCCGAAAGATTATCAGTCATACAGGCAGCTTAGGGCTAAAATGTCTCCAGATGATTCACAGGGGAGCTGACAAATTTTGGCTTGTGATTCTTTTAATTCTAAAACTTTTTCCTCAGTGTGTGGGAACATACTTATCCGGTGTAACTGTCGTTGCAGAAAACCATGCCCTAAGTTGTGAGTCTCAGTACCTTCCAGGTAGAGCTCTTTGAACTCGTAAGAAAACTAATGTAACCGTTTCGGGGACTGGAAGGCGACTTCTAGGATGAAAGTAGGAAGGAACTGGAGCCGCTTACCCAGGGTCTCAAATGCCCCTCCCCTTCGCCTTCCTCGCCACCCCCCAGAGAGAACCCAGGATGAGTGAGCATTGCCCTCAGGATAAATGCAAAAACTTGTCTTGGAACTTTTTACATGCAAGTGCATGTGATCCTCATAACAATGAAGAAAATGCTACCGTCAGTCCTCATTTTTCCACAATAGGGTACTGAAGCACAAAAGGGTCAACTGGTGGGAATGGAGTTGAGATTTGAGTGCAGGTGGACTTCGTTCTGGTCCAGAGCCCAGGTCCTTCATCAGTGTGTCACTGCACCGGCTCAGTGCTCAAAAGCTCTGCCCTGCGACACGAGTCACTAAGCACATGTGGCTATTTACGTTAAGATTAACTAAAATAAAAAGTCATTTCGTCACTGGCCATGTTTCAAATGCTCCGTAACCACGTGTGGCCAGTGGACAGTGCAGAAATAGGGAGTTCCCATCATCAGCGGAAGTTCTATTGGATATTGTTGCCCTGGAATCTAGAGTCAAGGCCTCCTGATTCCAAATCACTGATATTCTTGAATATTTAACCGATATTCTTTAATACTGTTTCCAGCACTCAGTTCTGAAATAATGCAGTAACTAACCACTAGCTGAAAATATGTGAGCATATTAGCGAAGGATAACTGTTCACTATTATTACCTCTTCCAGAAAACATATTTGAATTATAATAAAATATTTAATATCTTATTTCTGAAATAACTAGTGGAGATTGCATCCTACTTTGCTTGTGTAGGCCTGTAAGTGGGATCCGGTTGTGATGCTATGTTACTCTTCACTCAGGCAATCAGGCATTTCAAATGATGCCCCAACTTGGTCTAACCTAGACAAAGGGCCTAGGCTATTCATGTCAGTCCTTCTGAACTGAAAGGGAGGAGACACTCGGAAGTATCATTAATGTTCCAGTCAATACATTATTGACACAATATACTGGCTTCCACTATGGCTTGTTCCATTTTTCTACGGCTGGTGATTTCAAGTTGCATTTTGTATGTGTTTCCACGTATACACACTCTTGGTTTGAAACCAGGAGTTACTCTGTGCATTGGTGAGTATGTGCCTAGCAGCATTTTAAATCATAATACAGAAGCTAAAGGAAACCTTTGAAATCTTTATGGGATCTCAAGTTCAGGAAGAACAGAGAAGTGCCGAGGCTCTGGGAGAAATCATTTCTCAGAGATGCTAGCCATGCAGCACACCATTAATAAAATAAAACTCTAGCTTCCTTTGTCATGTCACTCCCTCCCCTTGATATTGTTACTTATTTTAATCTATTATGTCATGAGAAAGGATTATCTAATGCTACTGAAATGTCAGCTCTATTATCAATCATGATGAAACTTTCTTTTAATTTTTTTCTAACGGTCTGATTTAATTTTGGTTTTCCTAGGAGTAATCAGGTGGATTTATTAAACAGATAAAGTTTTGACTATCAGAAGGTAATGGTAATTATAATACAGACTCTAACTTTCACAGATGTTGCTCTGGTTTCTTCTGAAAGATCAAAGAAATAGTTGTTTCCCCACATATTCTTTCAATCTTAATTATATTTTGTGGCGTTATTTTAAACTGGTAACCTATGCCTCATAACAAGACTGTCTAAGTACAATGATTTCTTTCCCCTCTGCGGTTTCAGTGACAAGAGAGAAGGAACACGACTGTTGGCCGACCTCCCTTGGGTCTCACTGTGCCTGCTCCAGTGTTTTGTGTACTTGATCTCATTTAATCCTTACAACAACCCCAGAAGTTAAACTGTTTATCTCACTCATTTATCGAAGAAGAATTTTAAGGCAAATGAAGGTTAAATAAATAGTTCAGAGTCAGGTGACTGGTAAGCAAGGGAACTACAGTTTTAACTTAAATGTGACTGATTTAAGACCCTGCCGTCATCAGCACAGGGTGTTAGGAGACTGTGAGGTGGTATCCTGGCCACACAGATGGGGAGGAAGGGAGCTTTTGTGTGCAAGACATTTATCTGGTCAAGAAACGAAAAGCCTTGGGGCGCATGGGTGGCTCAGTTGATCAATCGGTTAAGCTTCCTACTCTTGGCTTCAGCTCAGGTCATGATCTCACAGTTGTGGGATGGAGCCCCACATCAGGCTCTGAGCTCAGTGTGGAGTCTTCTTCGGATTCTCTCTCGCTCTCCCTTCCACTCACGCACTCTCTCTCAAATAAATAAAATAGATAAAATCTTTAAAAAGAAAGGAAAAGAAAAGAAAGCCTTGCATTTTGTTTGTGGGGTAATTGTTTCCATCTTTGTGGAACTCATGTCATGTAACATTCCTGGCCTCTCGCCCTTGAATTTGCTTAGCCATAAAGTAGAAATTATCCAGAATTATTATGATTGTGGTGGGAATTATTCCCAGCCAGCAGGTGGAATTATCCGATGGTGAGTCTGGAAAGGACTCCCAGGGCATGCTGGATTCTCAGCTCCTCAGCAATCCAGTTCCCCTGAGCAGAGAGCCTAGTTGCTGGGAGCAGCTGTCCTGTTCTGTCCCCCGGGGCTGTCTGACGAGGAGGGGAGGGCAGCCTCTGGCCAGTGTTGCCGAGACTGGTGCAATGTGCCTAGTTCCCAGGGGCAGTGTCCGCAAGACCACGTGGTTAGGATACCTTCATCCCCATCGCTCCCGGAAGTCTCTATTAGTCATGCGATGGTATTTGTCCAGAATCAGGTGGTGTGGAAGGTTGATAATCCACTTAAGATGATCAAACATAACCTACTGCTATTTCATATCCTTACTTTTTTGCCTATTTCAAGTTTCTATCTTTATCATTTTTAAGAAATATTCTATAAATACCTTGAGGGTGTGAGATTCCTCTCTTGCGTAGTTCTGTCTTGTAGCTCCTAAGAGGCTTTTGTGTGCATCAAGAAGAAATTCCCCGGGGATAAGTACATGTGGATTTAGGACATTTATTTCCAGTCAAGGGAGACAAACAAGGTGGGTTAAATAGGGCTCTGCAAAACTTATCCGTGTGTTCTGGAGTTGGAAGACCTTCTAGTTTGTTCCCACTAAGGAGACTTTGCTTTGGGAACTGGTGTTGCATAGGGAAAAAGTATCCACCACTTTCTACAACACTTTTTCTCATCGTTGCATTCACCAATGGTATCGTCTATGGTGGCGCATCCTCCGTCTTTGCACACCCCTTTCAAAAGAACACACTGTTTCTGCCCCGGAATAACGCCAGTCCTTGCTGCACAGAAAGAGATTTGACATCATTAAGTCATCAGCAGATTAAATGACCATCAAAATTATCAGTCATGCACACAGAGCAATAAATTTATAGAAGGGTGGCCTTGGGATAGAAGAGATGGTATTTCTCATTGGAAAAGATCAGGTGTGTCAGCAAAAGGGGTGCTTTTTGTGGGGAGGAGGCCTAAGAGTGCAGGACTGTACACATCTTGGAGTGGGCAGGCTGATTTCTAGAAGCTTCGAGAGAGTTGTCCTCATCTGGGGCAGTGCATTTTGGAAATGTTGGATCGAATCGTCGCCACCTGAACTGGGGAGGCATCCTTGGTATTTAGTGGGTAAAGAAGGAGGTTATTGGATTTCCCACCTAGTGAACTGTCCTGCACCAAATGCCAGGACCTTCACTAAAAAGCACGATTTCAAAGGAAGTATCCATCCTTCCGTCTCCCGATCTGTGCTGATCACCCCATCCATGCTTACAGCATCCTTGTCCTATGGAACGTGTCTAGCACCTTTTAAAGAGAGTTTGCCAATCCTGTAGAGTGCACCTTTCCTATTTTCCCCTTTGCTGGACTAGGCAAACAAATTTGCTGTGTAGTCCAATGCCACTTATCTGTAAGATACATGAAAAGAATTTCTCTCAAAAGCCGAAAAGTATTTTTCCTTAAGTGTATCTGTTTTCCTAATTCATTTGGCCACTGAAAAGCACGTAACTAAGGGTGTGCCCCAAGGGAGGAGCTTCCTACAGTCTTCGGGTTCTTCCAGTAGCCTTTCAGGTGTAATGAGGGTTCCTTCTTTACCCCGTGGATCCCGGTGGGCGTTACATAAAAGACACACTCTGCTCATGTTCATTAATAGACGTTAGTCCCCGATAATCTCATCCAGGTGCTCAGAGTAACGTATGGGGACATTTTCAGGTGTCCTAATGAAAGTGAGAAGCAACAGGGTAGTCTTGTCATGCATTGTACTGGAAAGTTCAACTTCCTGACACGGTCCGTGGTCTAGGGTAGCACCATTCTCTCTTCTTGGCAGATGCCTCTTGCTTGAATCAAAAGGATCAGAGCAATTCATCCTTCCAGTGATGTGCTCTCTCCTGAATATGAAGTTTGATTTAAGGAGCTGTTATCTGAACAGGAAGCCCAAGAGTTATAATCTCCCTTCTAACAATGACTGGGGCGTATGTTCGTGCCCAGGCCCTACAGCAAGTCAAGAAGGTAATATTAAATTACCTGGTTCATAAGGAAGGGAGAGAATTGACACTTATTTTCACTCACTGGCATAATAGTAGATACACAGAACAATTGGAGAGAATGATCTAATAGATTTCGGAATTTATATGATAGTAATGTGTTATAATGGTTGTATTAGATGCAGCGGGTGAAGGGATGCGTATTTAATCGTTGCTGTTGGGAAAGGAAGATGTAGATGCTTACTTCATATGGCACCACAACACGCATTTCCATACATGAAATGGGGACAACTTAGAATCACGCTAAAATAAAAGACCAAGTAAGAGAACACACACCTAACCGCAAAAAGGACATGATTTTCTCAGCATAAGAACTCATTGAGTTATTAGCTGTTCTGTTTCTTGTGGTGGGGGAGGGTGGGGAACAGGGTTGGGATGGGGTGGACTCTTCCTGGAACTTTATCAGCTAAGAAATAGATTGGCGGTTTTCTTTTCTGTAGGTAATACAGAGTTCAAGCTGTATTCTGCTCCTGTCCAATTGTGGTCTGTTTAAATATTATGTTATTCTCCAGAGTCAGTATAAGAAGCACGCTATAATTGTCTTAATTCTCAGGGGGCTAATCAATCAATTTAAGAGTTATGCCATTCTGGGGCACCTGGGTGGTTCAGTCAGTTGAGCGTCCAACTAGTGATTTTGGCTCAGGTCATGACCTCATGGGTCGTGGGATTGAGCCCCGAGTCAGGATCCACGCTCATCAAGGAGTCTGCTTGAGATTCTCTCTACCCTTCTCCCTCAGCCCCTCCCCCCACTCTCTCTCAAATAAATAAATAAGTCTTTTAAAGGAAAGCATTATGCCATTCTAACCTCTTTATGCCCCTACTCTGCAGCAGATATATGCATGTGTGTGTATATATACACACGTATATAAATTTATATATATATCATATATACAAAATACGTATGTATTCTTTTCTAGAATGTCATGGACTCTTTCTGAGAGACCTATGAAGATATATGCTCAAGTAGTGATCACTTAATATTCATTGGACTGTAGGTTGATAAACCAACATTTTCTTGTTTAGATTATGTAGTTTCTTTGGGGCAATTTCCTTCATGGAAACAGGGACCTTTTTTTATTTGATTTTTTTAAAAATATTTTATTTATTTATTTGACCGAGAGAGAGAGAGAGAGAGCACAGTCCGAGCATGATCATGGCTTAGAGAATCCACAGAGGGCTAGATCAGGCTTATTTACCATTAGATCACAGGAATTATAAGATGGAAAATTTAGGAATTTGGATCTCCTACTTCCTTGTGATTGTTATTTATACATTTTCTCTAGTTTCACACAGTTGCTGGTGGTCTCTCAGGCTTAGTTCTAGGTGTTTACCTCCAAAGATGATCCTCCCAAGATTAGGAATTAGATTCTCCCAGGATTAGGAAGCTACTGTAAATTTGAAACTCCATCTGCGGTGGACCCAGTAAAGCCAGACCCTGAGAACAGGACCATAGATATGGTGAAACAAAGGGAAGAGGTGTCAGGGGGACCTGTCAAGCTTGCGGGCTGCCGAGAACCCATACATAAGCCTAGTTTGTGTGCATAAATCGAGAACCCCTGTGTGATTTAGATAAGTAATTTCTATTACCCAAGTATAAAGTCTGATTGCCTTGCCCTCCTTGTTCTTAAAATACCCCCCTACAGACTTAGCCTTGGTGCCACCTTCTACTTTCACATAATTCCATGAGACGCCTGGCACATTTTCTAGTACGAACGAGTGCTAGTTTGGACCCCACTGGCGTGGCAGCCTTCTTGCAGTTCCTTGGCACACTGTGCTCTCTTCTCCATCAGTGACATTGCACTGGCATCCTCCTTTGCCAGCGGTGCTCACTGCATCTCGCAAGCGATTCATCAACTAACACTTATCTTTCTATTTTGGGCTCAAAAGGCATGCCTCAAGGAAGTCGCCAACCTTGCAAACAAGACAATGACCACATGTTAGGGGCACTCGTAGTACTCTGTTCCTCTCCATCATGCTTACTAAAATTTATAATTATATATTCATTTGCATAATCATTTGACTAATGTCTGTCTCCTCTACTGGGAAGACACTTTCCTTTGTACCCCGCCGTACCCTGGGTGTGGTGGGAATGACCCAGCGTGTGAATAAGAAGAGTGCTCAGTAAATATTTGTTACCATTGAATGCAATAAGGTACTCTCTGACCCCACAACACATTCTCTCTCTTCTACTCCTTCTAAAACCTCTTGGCTTCAGTTTGTTTTAGACTATCTAGTATCTACTACTATCTTACTTTTGGATGCACTATTGTATTTGTGAGTATCCAGTCTTGTCATTGTCGTATTAACTTCTCTAAATGTTCGGCTTAGATTCCCTAGAATCCCATTTTACCATAAATCATTTCTGGCCTTCGCCCCAGGATAGCCTTTTTCTCAGTGTGCTTCCCTCATACGCCTGAACTATTGTTGTCCCCTTTCCCACTAGAATGGTGGGTTTTGGCTAAAGTCTACGTCAAGGAGATCTGTCCCTTGTTAACCTTTTTAAAAAAAGATCCAGCTAGTAAGACGGGCTCTGACTTTGGGGAGGAGACAGTGATTTACGTTGAGCTGAACTTAGCTCAGATGGTGGAGGGCAAGCATGAGCAAATCCTAGTCACTCATCAGCTGTGCAGCCATAATTCTCTTATGGCAAATGCTTTCAGAATTGAGAGCAGTTCATCTGATGTTAGGGAACATAGACCAAGAGAATCTAAAGACTAGCATTAACAGGCCAATAATAATGGCAGAACATTTAGCCCATTTGACATGCTTAGCTCAAACAGTGAAGGAAAGAATATGGAGGTAAGTGAAATAAAATGTTCCACAGACATTGTATCTTCCAAAAGAGGAAATATAGGGATCTCCTTAGATTCCTCAATATTTAGTTAGGAGATTTTGAGGTAAAAACTCTGAGAGAAACCAGGGTTACATTTTATGGGCATATCCACACCTGTAGATTGCTGGAACCAACCCTGACCCAGAGTAAAGACGGTTCTAGCTTCAGTGTTGCCACTGCCAGTGTGACCAGCAAGATCACGTTCTTTATGTAGACGTGGGTTCTCTTTTCTGTAAAATTAAAGAATTCACCATTAAATTGCCTTCTAATTTTAAGGCATGATCATTGTGTGATCTTCCATTAGATGTCACTGCAAGCGTGTGTCCCTGCAGCTGTGTCTTCTTGTGACAAACCTGAGCAGCAAATGAGAATTATGTGAACTCCTTCAGTTGGAGACAACTCTATGTCAGGTAGACCCCAAGATAGCCACAGAGTAGGCAAAGATCAAACAAGTGAGTATTGTGGATTATACTTAAAAGAGTCTTAGAGGTGAACCAACAAGGTAAGAGAGTTATCCGGACCTCATCTGTGTTTAATGACCACAGACATTATTTCGAGAGATGCGAATGTCATGTCATAACAGTGGGGAGAGGAATTATCAGTTCTTATGAGGATCTGGTTAAACCAGCCTGAAGATAACCACATTCCCCTTTTCCTTTGCTTCTACGTTTTCATATTCAAACTTCTGAATCATGGGTCCTAAAAATATAACTCATATTCTTAAAATACTTTCTTCATATTTTTTCCTATGCTTAAAATTTTGCCACTGTTGCTTTATTCCACCGTTTCTGCTTTTTCCAAATTCCCCTGCTCCCTGTTGCTTTTTTATAACTTAATGCAATCCTTTCTTGTGGAGTTCTGTCTTCAGGACCTAAGACCCTCTACCCTTCTCAAATATTCCTCACCAACAGAATTTACATCACTTCCATTCACTAGCCAAGTTTGAACCAAGAGCTGCCATTTGCACTCTCCTTTTTGGAGATTGGGGCCTGGTAAAGGCTACTTGATTTGTTTGTGAAGCCTTAAGTCATATGTCACAGCTTTTCCACCTCTATCTTTATTTGAGACCCGCTTTCGAAGCATGGAGCTCTTGGATCTCATTTTCTGTCGATGGAAATCTTTGGTTTTGCAGTTTGGGCCTCATCAGTTCTAAGGGAGATGATCATGATGGACTTCTGATTCCCTAAGGCTGAGCATTAGGGTCTGAGTTAAAATGGCCACAGTATCATTGAGCATCCCAGTAGACCCCCTAAGAAACCCACAGTTACTCACTATCTCCTAAGAAACCTACAGGTCTTCACCATCTTACCTTTTGGTATTATAGTCACAAAGAGGAAGAGCACAGAAAGAAGGGAATGGAGTCTCATGGTGGAATGTCCAGTAGAAAGGTGAGTGATTAGGGCTAGTGGAACACAGGGCCTTTTATTTAGTTCTGGAGGACTGAGCTTCCTTTTGGTCAGTGAAGCTTAACAAGTAAGAAAATCAAACAACTTCCGTTGGAATACTTCCAAACCCTGGAGTCTCTAAATTTGGTGACAAATTAACCATGTTGCAGGAAACCAGATGGTTAACCCTTTACTTTTCCTATTGGATCTCAAATTCCCCAGAGGCCGGGGCCTTTGACCAATTGTCTTTTGGAGGAGGCCAAGAAGTAAGGTCCTGTGGGTGTAAAGTCTTTGTTACCAAAAGTACTCTGACTTGCAAGGGAACTCTTCCACAATGCACTCTTTTCCACAATAAGGATAAGACAATTGCCTAAGGACCGTTTTTAAAAAAAGAAGTTGCATTTTTAAGTTATTCCTGAAAAAAGAGACTACTGTCATATACGTACGATGTTCTTAATAGTATCTGGAAGGTAAATAAGCATAGGTCACACTGAAAACTAATGTTTCTTCATCTGTTTTTAATCCTTTGTGTAACTGTCCCACATGACAAGGATGGTGAGATCAGGAGAGTTAAAAGATCAAAGATAAAGAGCACACTATTTCTTCAATAACCATTTATTGTTGAAAGATTGTCTGCGTACAGCTGCAAGAGACTTCCCAACCTCTCACCCTGCCCCTCCATATAGAATCGATGTGTTGAAAATCTAAGAACATGCCTTTGGCCAAGAATTCATTGAGGGCGCCTGGGTGGCTCAGTTGGTTAAGCCACTGCCTTCGGCTCAGGTCATGATCCTGGAGTTCCAGGATCGAGTCCCGCATTGGGCTCCTTGCTCAGCAGGGAGTCTGCTTCTCCCTCTGACCCTCCCCCCTCTCATGTGCTCTCTCTCTCTCTCTCTCTCTCTCTCTCTCTCTCTCTCTCTCATTCTCTCTCTCAAATAAATAAATAAAATCTTAAAAAAAAGAATTAATTGACCTAGAACCAAGTCTTCTAAAGCTAATTTACCCACTGATCAATGGCTTAATGATACATTTATCTAAATTATTTTTTCATTTTGTGTTTTTTGTTAGTGTGTTATTATTTAATTTATTTTTTATCATTGACATACAACATGGCAAGGTTGAAGACATACAGTGAGTTGATTTAAGGCATTTATATGTTGTGATATGATCACCACCATAGTGTTAGTTATCACCTCTATCAGGTCACACAATCATCATTTCTTTCTTGTGGTGAGAACAGTTAAGATCTAGTCTCTTGGTAACTTTGAGGTTCACAATACAGTATTATTGATTGTAATCACTATGCTGTGCATTAAATCTCCAGAACATACTTGCTTGCTGTAAGTCTGTACCCTTAAATAACATCTCCCCAATTCCCCCCAGCCTCCAGGCCCTGGTAGCCACCATTACAGTCTGTTTTTTTTGAGGTCAGCTTTTTTAGATTGCACATGTAAGTGATATCATATAATATTTGCCTTTCTCTGTCTGACTTATCTCACTTAGCGCAAGGCCTTCAAAGTCCATCCATGTTGTTGCAAATGGCAGGATTTCATTGTTTCTCATGACTGAATGATATATTAATACTTTATCGTGTGTTTATGTGTGTATACACACCACATTTTCTTTATCTGTTTACCATTGATGGATACTTAGGTTGCTTCTATAGCTTGGCTGTTGTGAATCGTGCTGAAATAAACATGGGAGTGCACAGACCGCCTCCGATTCCTGTTTTCAGTTCCTTTGGATAGATTCCCGCAAGTGGGACCGCTGGGTCATGTGGTCTTTCTGTTTTTAGTTTTCTGAGGAACCTCCACTCTGTCTCCAGAGTGGCTAAACGATTGTGCATGCTGCCAGCCATTCACCCGGGCTCCCTGTTCCCCAGGTCTTCCCAACACTTGTTATCTCTTGTCCTCTTGGTGACAGCCCTTGCCACAGGGGTCACAGATAATCTCTCTTTGTGGTTTTGATTTGCATTTCCCGATGATAAGTGATGCTGGGAACTCTTCAGGTCGTTACTGGCCGTTTACAAGTCTTCTTTGGAAGAATGTCTGTTCACTTCCTCTGCTCATTTTTTTCAATTCAATGGCTTTTTTTGTTGTTGTTGTTATTGAGTTGAGTGAGGTTCTTTATATATTTATATGTGCATACATATTAACCCCTTATCTGATATATGGTTTGCAAATCTTTTCTCCCATTCCATAGGTTGCCTTTTCATTTTGTTGATGATTTCTTTTGCTGTGCAGAGCTTTGTAGTTTAATGTGGTCCCGCTTGTTGATTTTTGCTTTTGCTGCTAGTGTTTTTGATGTCATATCCAAAAATGTCACCACCAAGTTGAATGTCAAGGAGCTTTTCCCCTATGTTTTCTTTTGGAAATTTTACAGTAGCTGGTCTTATTAAGTCCAGTTCATTCTGAGTTAATTTTTGAGTGCTGTAAGATAGGAGTCCAATTTCATTGTTCTCTGTGTGGCCGTCCAGTTTTCCCAACACCATTTATTGAAGAGACTATCATTTCCCCATTGAATGTTCTTGGCTTCCTCCTCATATACTGGTTGACTGTATATGCAGGGGTTTATTTTTGGACTCTCTATTCTCTTCCATTGGTCTATGTGTCTATTTTTCTGCCAAAAGTACTTTATTATTTCTTGGTTTTGATGCTATTGTGAATAGAATCATTTTCTTTTTCAGATAAATTTTTGTTGGTGCATGGAAATGCTGCTGAATTTTTATGTTGATTTTGTACGACTTTACTGAATTTGCTAACTAGATCTGACAGCTTTTTGGTGGAGTCCTCGGGATTTTCTGTATATAAAATCTTGTAATCTGCAAATAGAAATAAATTTACTTGTTCCTTTCCAATTCTGACTGTCTTTTATTTTTTCTTACCTGATGGCTCTGGCCGGGGCTTCTGGTACTGTGTTGAATATGAGCGGAGAAAGTGGGCATTCTTGTCTTGTTCCTGATCTTAGGGGGAAAGCTTGCAGCCTTTCATCATTGAGGATGATGTTGGCTGTGGGTTTGTCACGTATGGCCTTTATTATGTTGAGCTACTTTCTGTTTATTCCTAATTTGTTAAGAGGTTTTTTTTTTTTTTTGTCATGAATGGATATAAAATTTTGACAAATGCTCTTTCTGCATCTATGGAGATGAGCATATGGTTTTTATCTTTCATTCTACTAATTTGATATGTCACATCTATTATTTTGCATGTCATGAACCATGCTTACATGCCAGAGAAAACTCCCATGTGACCATGGTGAATGATCCTTTTAGTGTACTGCTGAATTCAGTTTGCTAGTATTTCATTGAAAATTTTTGCATCTATCTTCCTCAGGGATATTGGCCTGTAGTCTTGTGTTATTATCTGGCTTTGATATCAGGGTAATGATGACCTTGTCAAATGAGTTTGGGAGTGTTTCTTCCTCTTTGATTTTTTGAAAGAGTTTAGGAGGATTGTCCTTAATTCTTCTTTAAATATTTGGTAAAATCCACCAGTGAAGCTATCTGGTTATGGGTTTTCTTCATTTGTTTACTGATTCGACGTCCTTACTAGTAATTGGTTTGTTAAGATTTTCTCTCTTCCTGATTTAGTCTTGGTAGGTTGTATGTTTCTAAGAATTTATCCATTTCTTCTAGGTTGTCCAATTTTTTATTTTTTATTATTTTTTAAAGATTTTAATTATTTGACAGAGACAGAAAGAGAGAGAGAGAGAGAACACGCGAGCGAACACACAAGCAGGGGGAGTGGGAGAGGGAGAAGCAGGCTTCCCACAGAGCAGGGGGAGCCTGATGTGGGGCTCGATCCCAGGACCCTGGGACCATGACCCGAGCCGAAGGCAGACGCTTAACCGACTGAGCCACCCAGGCGCCCCTAGGTTGTCCAATTTTTTAGAGTATAGTTGTCACAGTAGCCTCTTATCATCTTCTTTATCTCTGCGTTTCCAATTGTAATGTCTCCTCTCATTTATAATTTTGTTGATGGATCCTGGCTCTTTTTCCCTTGTTTAGTCTAGCTAAAGCTTTATCCATTTTATCTTTTCAAAGAAGCAACTCTCAGTTTGGTTAATCTTTTCTATTGTTTTCCTGTTCTCTATTTCATTTATTTATGCCCTAATCTTTATTATGTCCTTCCTTCTGCTAACTTTGGGCTTAGCTTCTTCTTTTTTTAGTTCTTTGAGGTGTGACGTTAGAGTGTTTATTTGGGTTCTTTCTTATTTCTTAATATAGATGTTTATTGCTATGAACTTCCTTCTTAAAACTGGTTTTGCCACGTCCCATAACTTTTCTCGCTTGTGTCTGCATTTTGTTTCTCTCAAGATATTTTGAAATCTCCCCTTTAATTTCTTCTTTGATTATTGACTATTCAGGAGAGTATTGTTTAATTTTTCTGTATTCATCAGTTTTCTTCCTATTACTAATTTCGAGCTTTATACCACTGTGGTCAGAGAAGATACTTGGCATGTTTTCAGTCTTCTTGAAATTACTAATACTTACTTGTTTTATGGCCTAACATACGGTGTGCCAGTAAATTTTCCACGTGCACCTGAAAGAATGTGTATTCTGCTGTTGTCAGACAGAATGTTCTACGTCTGTCTGTTAGGCCCATGTGGTCTATAGCCTTGCTCAAATCCAGTATTTCCATAATGATTCTCTGTGTGGATGATCTATTCGTTGTTAAGAGTGGGTTATTAAAGCCCCAAACTTACTGTCTTGCTGTGTATTTCTCCTTTTAGTTCTGTTAGTCATTGCTATATATATTTTGGTGTTCTGATGTTGAGTGCTTAAATATTTATGATTTTTACATGTTTTTGATAGACTGACCTATTTATCATTATATAATGATAGTTTCTTTGTCTCTTTAAACCATTTTTAGTTTAAAGTCTGTTATACATTAGTAACTGTTTCATTAACCAAAAGAAACCTGAAGAGGATTTTCACTTTTATAAAAAAAAAAAAAGCCACTTCTGTACTAATGTAGGTCTTTCATAAAAGGAAAGTCGTGTAATGTGACCTTTCAACAAGAATGGGTTTTTCGTCATTTTATGCTATTTTAGCTTATGAAAGATTTCATAGGAATACTCTATTTTGGGATAGTGGGGGAAACCTGTAACTTTTTTAAAATAGACAAATTTCCTGAAAAACCCAAACTACCAAAGCTTACCTAAGGAGTTGTAGGTAGCATGAACAGTCCTATATTTATTAAAGAAATCTAATGTGCAATTTAAAGCATTTCAGCAAAGAAAATTCAAGATCAGAGAGTGTCATTGTTAAATGTAGTCTTTCAAGCTTTTAAAGAATAAATAATACCAATTTTGCAAAAATCTTCCATAAATTAGAAGGTGAGAGAAGACTTACCAACTAATTTTGGTTGTTTTTGTTTTGTTTTGAGGCCAATTGTATATTAATCCAAAATAGGGCAAAGTCTTTTCAAGAAAATAAAATTTAAAACAGGATACTATCTCTCATGAATGCAAGTGTCATTTATAAAATTTTAGCAAATTGAACTCCTCAGTGTATCCAGAGGATAATATATATATATATATATATATATATATATATATATATATATATATATATATAAAACACCAAATGGGGTGTTTTCTAGGAATACAAGATTGTTACAACATTCAAAAATTCATCACTGTATTTCAGCCTATCAACAGACTGAGAAAAGAGAGTAGGTTTGATCATCCCCACACGTACAGCACTAACATGACAACATCAACACCCACTTATGATCGAAAACTCAGCAAACTAGTAAATAAATAAGGATTTACTAACCTGTTCACAATCTCTATCAAAAATTTTAAGCAACAGTCTTATGTCTGGAGGTTTTTTACAGGGTAATAAATCCAGCAAAATAAAAAACATTCCTGCAGAGCAGAAACAAAGAAATAAACTGTCTTTATTCATAGATGATGGTGTCATTTTCTATGTTAGAAAATCTCAAAGTGCACCAAAGAACCACTAGAATAATTAGTGGGTTTAGTAAGTTTGCAGGAAACAGTATATAAGTCAATTGTGTTTACCTATGCAAGCAATGGACAACTGAAAACTGGAAAAAAAAAAACCCTCCATAATTTACAATAGTTTCAAAAAACATGAAATAATTAGGGCTAAATCTAACGATACACATGCGAAATTTTTTCCTGAAAACTAAACACTAAAGTAAGGAATTATGGAAGACCTAAATGAATGGCGGGACATACAGTGTCCACAGAAGAGAAGACCGGTTACAGCCCAGATCTCAATTCTCCCCACATTGATCTGTGTATCCAATATAATGCCAACCAAAATCCCAGCACAATTTTATGTCTTTTTGGAAATTGAGAAGCTAATTATAAAGATTTTTTACTGAAATGCAAAGGTATACAATATATGGCAAAGAAAGAATATTGGAAGACTTAGGCTGTCTATTTTTAAAACGTACTATAAACGTGTAGCATTGAGACGGTACCTTCGAAGGAAGGATAGACATAGATCAGTGGGGCGGCACAGAGCACAGAGGTAGACCTACAGGAATTAATCGGTTGAAATGTGACAGTGATACTGCTATTGTCTGAATGTTTGTGCCCTCCCTCCCAAATCCACATGTTGAAATCCTGCCTCCCCCCCCAAGGGATGGTATTAGGACATAGGACCTTGGGGGGGGAGGGCAATTCGATCATGAGGCAGGAACTCTTACAAAGATTAATGCCATTACAAGAGTCCCTAGAGAGTGTGCTTGCCCCTTCCATCATGTCAGGATCCAGCGAGACATAGACAATCTGCACTCTGGAGGGGCGCTCACACCAGAGCTCGACCACGCTGGCAAATCCGTCTGGGGTTTCTGTCTCCTGAACTGTGAGAAATACATTTCTGTTATCTATAAGCCACCCAGTCAATGGTATTTTGTCATAGCAACCCAAGCAGACCAGGACAGAAAATAGACATCAAGACATGGAGATGCTACCGGGACCAACAGCTGAAAATGTGCAGCTGGCTTTGGAGCTGGTCCCAGGCCGGAGGAGTTTTGAGAAAGCCCACACTGCCGCGAACAGGACCTTTAAAGGTGATGCAGACGGAAGCTCAGAAAAAAAGAGAAGTGCGGGGAAAACCTCCGTCTTCTTAGAGAATACCAAGTAACCCTGAACAGAATGTTCGTAGAAACAGACCGCAAAAGCCATTCGTTGAGGTCTCAGCGGGAAATGAGAAACACGTTGTTGGAGAAAGAAGGACATTTCCATCCTTGTTACAAAAAGTGACAAAGAATGTGGCGGAGTTGTGTTCTTGTCCCAGTGTTCGGCAGAGGGCAACACTTGGGAGCCATGAAACTGGACATCCGGCTGAGGAAATACCTAAGCAAAGTGTTGCAGGGGTGGCCTGGTTTCTCTCCACTGCTTATGTGAAATGCAAAAGGAGAGAAATGACTTAAAGACAGAATTGTTAACCAGAGAGGAAGCGCAACCTAAAAATTTAGAAACGCTCAGCCTCCCTGTTGAAAGGAAGGAGAAAGCCTGTTTGGGAGAGAACACAAAGGTTGTGGCCAAATCAGAGCAGGAGATGAGGGCGGATGGGCCACCTCGACAAAAAACTGGGAGCTCTTCATCAAGACAGTGGGTGATTAGTCAACATCTCCGCAGATGGCAGGGCCCATTGTCCAGTGGAAAAATGACTCCTGAAGGCATTTCAGAGATCACAGTGGCTGTGCCTCCCATCAGCACCCCGGAGTGGAATGATTTCGCAGGAGGAGCCATCTGCTGCCTGGTGCCGCCTCACACTGCAGGCTCTGTCCCTGCTGCAGCTCCAGCAGGCATCAGTGTGCTGTGAGCTCTGCCGAGCGAAGCTATGGGGGCATGGCTGCCTCCCCCCAGATTTCAGAGATGCCCTGGAGAGCCGTGGGCCCCAGGCAGAGAATTACTGCGGCTGTGGGGCCAACCACAGAGAGCCCCCATTAGGGCATTGCCTAGTGGAGCCATGGGGCACGGTGACCCCCAAGAATCCAGACTCCAGGAGAGCAAGTAGTGTGCATTATAGCCCAGGGGGGCTCCAGGTGTATGACACCAATGCATGAGAACCCTGACGTGGGCCATGTCCCCCAGAGGCATAATGGTGGGGACACCCAAAGATGTTGGGGCAAGGTTGCTTGCAGCCTTGGAAGCCCAAACCCTGCCCTAGTGGATCTGGAAGTTGGGACCTCCTGTGCCCCAGTGGGCCTGAAAGGCAGTGTGGAGCCAAAGACTATTCTCGAGCCAGCACCAGGTACTGAGAATCACCCACCCCTTTCTTTCTCTAGGGCAGTGTGCTTACACGCCAGAAGACGGGCATAAGCTCCACTACTCTCCCTCCCTCCTGAAGGAGAGTCTTCAGAGTTCGTGCACCTTTTACCAAGGCCACACCGTCCAACCAGCTGCTGAGCTCTGGTGTGATGGAGGAGCCCAGGGGAGGGGGCACACGGGATCATCGGCAAGCTCTCAGGCTGGCTGCCGGGGTTCATGAAGGGCCTGAATAGTGGGGGGTTGCAGACTGGTCGTTGAGATCCCTGTGTTGGTAGCTGTGAGTCCTGCAACTTCTCTTAATTCTCATCTGCCCCCAGATGATGTGCGGATCCCCTCAGCATCTGGGTGAATTGAGGCAGAAATGGGCCTCCCAGGCAGTGCCCCCACAGCAAGGGGAAGCTGTCGCTCACCACACTCTCTCTTTCCCCTCTGAGAGAAATTGCAGGCTGAGCGCGTCTCTCTCCGTGCTGAGCTCTGCCATCCTGGAGCAGGGGGTGACAAGTGACAGGTAAAGTGGAAGTCTTCCTACCCTTTTCCATATGGCTTTTGTCAGATTTTGTACAACAGTAGCATGCTGCCATCTCTCCATGGGACTCCAGAGCTCTCAGAAAGGTCTTTCCATCCATGGCTGGTGGTTCAATCAGTGTTTCTGTGGGAAGACAAGATCTGGGACCTCCTATTCTGCTGTCATTTACAATGATCCCCTGCAGTTCAGATGTCCCTACTCCAGTATTTAGAGCCTGAACATCGGTGGAAACATGCAACACACACACACACACACACACACACACACACACACACACACACACACTGTCTCATGGAACTTAGTCAACATATTGGCTTACTAAACGAAGTGTGTGGCATGTCCAACAATCAGAAAGATTTAGACAGGATGTTAAGATCTGGTGTCAGTTAAATGTGAGAAGAACGCTTTGATTAAAATGGCTTAAAACATGCCAAGAGACAGATGTTATTGCTGTACACAACTGATGAAAAGATATTTGTACGGAGATACTCATGAGTAAGGAGATTATTCTGTAGTCAGAGAACAAGATAAAAAAGTGGGCAGAGCAGCTTTCTGGAACCTGCCACCAGTTCCTCTCCCTCGGGGACCACAGAGGTTCTGCTCATCTCTCTTTGATGGCAGTTGTGATGCGGCCAAAGCCTTTTGTTCTTTCAAGGTTGTGAAATCTTCCCCACATATCTGTAAGGGTTCTGTCTTCCTCCTGTAGTCCTCCTATGATTCCAGCTCATTAGGATATAGTCTCTCAGGTTTTTTCCCGAGTTATATGAGACGTAATGGTTCTAGGATAAGTCAGGAAAGCAAGCTGTTTGGGTCATCTTTGGCACCCCAATTCCAAGTTATAGATAATGGATGCCATGCTGTTTTAAATGAACTGAGCCAGATTAAAGGTCTCTTCTGAACTCTTAGGCTCAGGAACACTCACAGGAAGTTAGTCTAGTGGAGGAACAAATATTGGGCCCCCAATTTTGTGAAGTCAGCGTATGGATAAGTAATACAGGGCTACACTGATTGGCTGAAAGGCTCAGTTTATCGTATCGACCCCAAAAAGGCACAGTCTTTGTAAAACACATGCAACTCAGGTGTGGTACTTACCCAGTTTATCCCCGGATAGTGGAGAGAGGAGGAAAGGAGGCAAGCAAACCCTCACGATCGTTCACTGTTAGCGCACTCAGTTCATGACCTGCAGTACATCTCCAATGTTTTAAGCTCAGTTTTGCCCCAAAGTAAGTTACGACTCTACCAAATTATTGTGGACAACGTCCACACTCTGAGAATTAAAAACAAAGCCAAAAAGACTTCATAAATACCGAATTATAGAAGAAAGGAGTTCTCACTACCAAACCACATCTCTTTAATCATCAAAATTCTCTACGTGAGTGAACACTAAGACTCTTTCTGAGAGTCTCCTTGGAGGTATGTTGTTGAGTCGACGTGTCCCCAACAGTCGGGACAGGAAACTGAGACCTCATGACCCTGGAGAGAGGAGGGACTTACAGTCAGGAGTTATATAGCAGCAGAACGTCTATTTAGAGAGGGATATTGATGGCTTGCTCTTGAAAGACGCCACTGTATTTTCACAGTAAAATGTTTAGGTCCTATGAAGGGGAGTTATTTGTCTCGCGGAATAAAAGATTAAGACTCTCCAAATGATCCCAGTGTTTCTTTGTAGGAGGGAAATGTAAAAATCTCTCTGTTGGTTGAGGTTTTACCTTTTAGATTATGTAATATACATTGCTGTTGACCTGCAAGCTCTCATTCTCTGTCCTTTCTTGTTTTCATCTCCTTCCAGTTATCTGCCATACAGTGAAATTCATTATGTATTATCCCAAATGATTTCCTCCTGCCCTATTCCCATTTTCTCCCTTTTCCCAACCTACAGCTCTTCCCACCCCTGAGGTTTTCTGTGTCTCCCCTCTATTTTGCATTTCCTTTGTACCATGTGTCTATTTAGCTATGTTTTGTATAACTGTACCTTCATTTGCAAAATTTTTATTATTCTTTTGGTCTTTTTCTGACAAATTCAGAAAATATTTTTGTTACATGAATGGGCTTTTTCACTTTTAAAGAGATTGATTGAATCTAAAGATGAGTCACAGAGAAGTAGTATCTGGAGATTTGAAATCCATATTTATTTATTTTTATTGACAAGGGGTAATAGGAATTGGTAATAAAGCTGGAAGTGTTCAGTATGTATATTCCAGTGATTTCAGATGCAAAGAACTTTCCTTTTGGTGCTTTTCCTAGTTTCATTTTAATTTATGCTTAAGGGGTGCTTGATAATCTGAATAGATGAGTGGTGTTGGAACTGGTATAAGAATCCACCACGGTCTACAGCATCTCCATCTTCTTTTGCAGGCACCAATCTGGTCCTCTGTTAATTTACAGATGTCTCTTCTGCAAACGCCAGACAGATTTAAACAATGGTTTTCACCAGAAGCCAAACCACTTCTTACTGCAGAAGAAGAGAGGCAGTGAAATAATTAGTTCATGAGTGGAACGGAAGACCTGAAACACTGTTAAGTGTGAGAATAGAAGGGTTCTGGTATGAGCATTTCTGTGTGGAGAAAAGAAGCTGGACAAAAGATCTATTCAATTGTTCCATCACGTTCACTGTCCTTTTTTTACCCAACAGCCCATGTGTTAACAAGCCCATCCCTCCTTTTCTTGTAAGTTCCTGACATTACCAATTTATGCTCCGAAAAGAACTTTGGTAAATGTCACAGGGGAACAACAAGGGGATGAACAATATACGTGTCCACATAAAATTGTGAGGAGGCCATCATTAAGCAAGAGCGCTTATGTGGGATCAAAGAATCACAATCCGGGGTATAGGGATTTGGGTAACAGCCCAGATAGTGTCCCACTAGGGAGCAAAAGTCAGAGGTTTTTAAAGCGAAAAGGGAATGCATTGTATACATTGTTCACAAAGAATTTTTGATTGTTGTTGGCGGCAGGAAGCTAATTTTGGCTGAATCTAGTTGGTTGCTAAGGATCTCACTAAGCAAAATCTCTTACTGTAGCAAGTTGCAGGTGTTTGAGCTGAGTCCTTGGAATAGTTGCAGTTTGGCCCGGTTCAAAAGTTCATGGTTCCACGAGTGAGGACGTGCATAAGGCCCACCTCCTAAATGGCCTCCCAGCTCCATTTTAAAACCTCATAATTGACCCCATTTCATTTTCCTTTCACATCTTGTTCTAAATATACCAATTTCTTCATTGTTTTACTCCTTTATGTGGATCTTCAGCAAATATTTGCAGAGTATCTTTTTTTTTATTTATTTTTTTTATTTTTTTTTAAATTTTTTTAAAATATTTTATTTATTTATTTGAGAGAGAGAATGAGAGAGAGAGAGAGAGAGCATGAGAGGAGGGAGGGTCAGAGGGAGAAGCAGACTCCCCGCTGAGCAGGGAGCCCGATGTGGGACTCGATCCCAGGACTCCAGGATCATGACCCGAGCCGAAGGCAGTCACTTAACCAACTGAGCCACCCAGGCGCCCCAGAGTATCTTCTATTCAGCAGACATTTTTCTTTGCACTGACAATAGAACAGTGAAAATGGAAGACATGATTTTTATTCTCACAGGATGTATCTTCAGGGAATCAAATCCGACCATACAAAAATAGGTGGCTAAGATAATTTCAGGAAGTGGTGTTTAGAACAAAATAATAAGTCATCGACCAGATATAGTCTGGAGGATGCAGTTAATAGAAGGGACAGAGAGAGGCCTTCTGAGGATGGAGCATTTGAACTGAGGTCTGAACGATGGGCATGAAAAAGACAAGCAAATATTCCTGTGAGGGTCCCCTAGGCATGGGGAATAGCAAGAACACAGTCCCTTGCTTAGTTTATTGGAAGAACAGAAAGACCTGTGGAGGTTGAGCATTACGGAAAAAAACGTTTGATGAGACACGGCACGAGGTAAGACAGCATGGAGATCCCGCGCTACTCGCAGGCTACAGCGAGCTTGCAGGTATCCGTAATGCTGCTGCAGTCCTCTCACTTCAGCTCCCTTAACAATCCACATGCTCATTCTTCTTTCACAGCGTTCAGTTTTGTGGCACCTGCGTGGCTCAGTCAGTTAAGCGACTGCCTTCGGCTCAGGTCGTGATCCTGGGGTCCCGGGATCGAGTCCCGTATTGGGCTCCCCGCTCAGCGGGGGGAGTCCGCTTCTCCCTCTCCCTCTGCCATGCTCCCCACTCGTTCTGGCTCACTCTCTCCCTCAGATAAATAAAATAAAATGTTCATGTTTTTACCTTTCCCACCTCCTTTTGTCCTCCTGTCCGTGTGGCTGAGGGGTTGGGTGAAGTTTCAGGAAGACAGATCGTGTGGATACTAGTCTATTCTACAGACACAGAAATCCATTGCGTCATGTTTCAGCCAGCTCAGAAACAAGCAGACGTTTTTGTTTTTTTTTTCCTCTCTGAATCTAGGTAGGGTTTACCTAACTCAATGTACCTTAGTCACTGGGTGTATCAGAAGAAAAAAATAAATTTGTGGATGTTCTGAACAATCCTTTCAATTGTATCTAAAAAACTGAAAATTTGTTATCATATCCAGACCATTATTTCCTCTAGGTGACTTACACTATAGCCAAGTTAATTTAATAGAAAACTCTCTAAAGGCAGAGCTGATGACGTGGCACTGCAGTCCTTAAAATAATGACTGCCCAGGAGATAAGCCACCTGAGAAAGGGGTGGAAGGAGGACAGTTAAGCTTTAATCGGTCTCACCTCTGTATCGAGAGTTGGCGTAGTGTGAAGGATTTCCCACCCCTGACGTAACTGATGGTCCACTCAGTAATGGACAGATCCTATCAAATAAGAATTTTTCAGTCATCACGTTACTTTTATTTATACTTGCCTCTGAAGCCATTCCTAGCTAAGAATGGTAAGACAATATTTTTAGATTAAAATTTGGTGACAATGTTCCTCTTTGCTGTTAGGAGAATGACATATGCAATATATCCAGTTGATCAAGGAGGTTAAATATGTATTCAGAAGGAGAGAATTGAAAAGAAAATCAATGTGATCAATGATTTCTGATAAATGTTGTTTTAAAAATAGGAAGAGAAGAATATTACCTTAACCAAGTTAAAACTCATCTGAACACAAAAATCCATATAGCATTTCATAGTGAAATACTAGCCTTAATCCCATCAAAATGAGAAGGGAAAGAAGAATGTCCATTGTTGACGCTACATTAATATAGTCCTGACATTTTTGGACAATGCTACGAGCCATAAGAAGAAATGGCAGTGATGACTTGAGCCTACTGCTTTTCCTCTTCTATTCCTCCTCAAATGCCATTTGAATTATGTAGGTAGCATTTTGAAAGAGTCTGTAGGAGTGCCCCAAACCACAGGGTCCCATCAGTACATCAGAAACAGAAATTCCTGGAAGATACAAAACAAATATGATCAGATTGAAAGAAAGATTTAGGCTTTTGGCCACAGTTGCAAGTTAGATACTCTCAAGTGACTGCCTTTGTAGAGTAAATGGATCATAGAGAATATCTCTGAAATATTGCTGTTCTTGAAGGTAGTAGGGCAGTTCTCTAGAATACTCGCTCTTCAAGGACAAGTCTGTGAACTGAAGAGTAAGCAGCGGGCCCTCTGGATTGGTTGGCTGGCTGGGGTAGGGGACTGAAATAAACATGGAGGAGGTTTCACAGTGGTAGCTTTGGATGGTCACAGAGACACATTCCCAGTTTAGACCCATAAGAAACTGGTGGACTAAGGATAAGCCATGACTTCACTGTGACAAATCATCAGGAAGATAAGGCACCATGAGCAAAAGTTAATGAAATAAACAACATATTTGGACCCTCGAGGACTAAAGGTATTGGCATTGCCAATGTGACAAATAATTAAACATCTATGTATCAAATTATTTAAAGAAATTAAACCTATTATCACGTAGCTGTACAAACAAGAAGGAAAGAATATAGATGATAGAATAAGTGGGCAGGTTTGAAAAATAGAGACTTCAAGACATGAAAAAATTTTTTGAAAAAAATAACAAAGATATTAATGACCAATCATTAGACAAAATTTAGTGAATGAAGTGATACAATCTAAATTATTTACCCAGAACGTAGCACTAAGACACAAGGTCTCACATTTATTCTGGGACAAGAGAGGAACAGGAGGAGGCAGTACTTAAAGAGATTCTCCTGAAATGATGGAAAAATACAAATCCACAGAATCAAGATAAAAAAGCATTCCTAACAGACAATATAAAAGAAATTCACATTAAGTTATAGAACAAAACAAATGCTAGATCATAAAAACATTGGGGAAAAAAAGGACAAAAACTTGAAATGCTAACTTAAAAATAATAATAACTTTAAAAATAAAAATAATAAAACAAGAAATATTAAGCTATGGCAGCAAAGTGAAAGCCAAAAAAAAAATGGCCTGTGAGAGAAAATTACCGCTGGTGTAGAATTGGACACTCAGTAATGCTTTCTTTCCAGAATAAGGATAACATTTACAAATTGAGAGAGAAGGACTGAAATGATTTACCACCAAGAATTCTATAGCCAAGGAAATCCTAGAGGACATACACCATGAAGAAAGAATTTAACGCAGAAAGAAGGTGGCCTCAGAGTCAAAGTGGAATTCTAGTAAATACCCGTAAATTGATGATAGTAATAATAATGCTCTCCAACAGATGAGGTTTGAAAAAGAATAGAAGTGAACTTCTATTTAGGATGTAAAAGTTACAAAAGAAATTGTTCTTTTTCTGACAAAGAGAGCAAGCTGGATAATTCACTTAAAAGCCCAGCACAGAGCTGCTTTCTCAAAGAAATTGAATTAACTAAAATCCAAAGTGATGGGGCCCTACTGAAAGGGAGGGGCTGACATCACCGGGTTGGTGGTGTGGGAGACCTCAGCCTCCTTCCCCCGACGAAGATCAGCAATTAGACAGCTATCCATGAGCAAAAACCACCCTGGAAGAGCGCTGCTGTCCTCTTCAGAAACATCAGAGCAACACACTGAGACAAAAAGCCTGAGAATAACTGCACAGAAAGGGATAGAACAGCTTCAGCTTGCCCGTGCCACCCCATCCTCCAGGTCAGCACTGCTCAGCGCCAACAGGGAAGCCCCCATCTAGAAAGAGACCCCTACCAGGGAAGGGGAGGGGGGTGAGCAACCAGCCTCCCCAGCCTTTGGGGCACCACCTGAAGGACCCATTTCAATTTCGTGCCCACCCCTCTCCAGACCGGCAAAGCAGCAATGTGTGGAGGTGGCTAGGGACGGAGGAGAAAAGCAGGGGCTACTGTAACAGCCACAGGCAGCTGGTGACTGCTGTCCCCAGTGACCTGCCCTGCCAGGACCCCAGCAACTTTTGCTGTAGAAGAAACCCATGGCCAGCCCAGCCGCCCATCAACCCTGCAGATTTCCCCCAGTTTTCACCCCACAGGGGTTCTCCTTCACTGATGCCAGCCACCTGAGTCCCTTCCTACTCCTTCCCCTGCCCTGCCCCCTGCCAGAGCTGGGGACCTACACCAGCATCCAGCCTAGGCCTCTGCAGCTTCTTGATTGCAAGACATCAGTGGAGACCCCCACAACTGACTCCCATGCCATGCATGCACTTTGGGGCTATGCACTTGCACACCTCTGGTCTGATGCCTGTGTTTGGCTTCCATTGCTGATGGTGAAATCCTCCAGCCATGGAAGTGCACACCAACAGCCAAGACCCCCACAGCTGCTTATGGACCTGCATTTGAACTATCGAAGAAGAAGGAACACTCCCAAACTCATTTGAAAAAGGTCAGCATTGTCCTGATAACAAAGCCCGGTGAGGACAATACAAGAAAAATAAAACTACAGCCTGATATTCTGGATGAAGACAGATACAAAAATTCTTAACCAAATACTTGCAAACTGAATTCAATAGTATGTTAATAGGATCATATACCATGATCAAGGATGGCTTTTCCCTGGGATGCAAGGATGGTTCGACATATGCAAATCAATAAATGTGATACACCTCATTAATAGAATGAAAGATAAAAATCATCTGATTATCTCAATAAGTGAAGCAAAAACATTTGACAAAATTCAATATCCTTTCATGTAAAACACTCAATAAAGTGGGTGTAAAAGGAACATACCTGAACGTAATAAAGGCCAAATATGACAGACCCACAGCTAACATCATTCTCAGTGGAGGAGTTTGAAGGCTTTCCCTCTAGATCAGAAAAAAAGCAAGTGTTTCCACTGTCACTACTCCTATTCAACATAGTACTGGAAGTCCTAGCTAGAGCAATCAGGCAAGAAAAAAAAAAAAATGAAAGGTGTCCAAATTGGAAATGAAGAAATAAAATTGTCTATGTTTGCAGATGACATGATAACATATATATATATATGATATATAATTAACTCAAAATGGATTAAAGACCTCAGTGTAAGACCTAAAGCTACAAAAGTCCTAGAATAAGAAAAAATTGCCTTGACATTGGTCTTGGCAGTGATTATTTGAATGACACCAAAAGCACAAGCCACAAAAGCAAAAATGAGTGGGACTTTAACAAACCGAAAAGCTCCTGCACAGCTAAAGAAGTAATCCGCAAGATGCAAAGGCAGCCTACGGAATGTGAGAAAATATATTTGATAAGGGGTTAATTTCCAAAATATATAAGGAAGCCATACAACTCAAAGCAAAAAAGCCTCAAAAAATCCAATTAAAATACGGACAGAGGACTTGACTAGGCATCTTCCCAGAGTAGACTACCAAATAGCCAGCAAGTACATGAAAACGTGCTCAGCATCACTCATCATCAGAGACATGCAAATCAAAATCACAGTGAGACAGCGCCTCACACCCGTTAGAATGGCTATCATCACAAAGACAAGAGATAGTAAGTCCTGCAAGGATGCAGAGAAAGGGGAACTCTGGCGCGCTGTTGGTGGGAATGTAAATTGGTGCGGCCACTGTGGAAAACAATATGGAGATCCCTCAAATAATTAAAAATGGAACTACCATCTGATCCAGCAATCCCACTTTTGAGTATGTATCTGAAGGAGGTGAACTCACTCTCTCGAAGAGATATCTGCACTCTCATGTGCACTGCAGCTTTAGTTACAATAGCCAAGACATGGAAACAATCTGAGTCCATCAACAGATGATGGATGAGGAAACTGTGATGTACATAACAATGGGATAGAATTCAGCCATACGAAAAAGAAATCCTGCCGTTCGTGACCATAGGGATGGACTTTGATGGCATTATGCTGTGTGAAATTAGTTAGAGAAGGACAAACATTGTATAATCTCACTTATCTGTAGAGTCTACTAATATCAAACTCATAAAAACAGAAAATGGAATGGTGGCTGCCAGGGGCTGAGGGGTGGGGAAATGTTGGTCAAAGTGTACAAACTTTAAATTACAAGATGAGTAAGTTCTGCAGAGGTGATGTACAACATGGTGGCTCTAGTTAGCAATTCTGTCTTGTGTCCTTGAAAGTTGTTAGGAGAGCAGAGGCGTAAAGTTCTCACCATAACAACAACAAAATGGTAATTAGGTGAGGTAAAGGACGTGTTAACTTTTCTGATGGTGTGTGGCAAATGTTTCATAATATATCAAATCATCACATTGTTCACCTTAAGCTTATGCAATGTTATATGTCAGTGACATCTCAACAAATGTGGAATAAATAAAAAAAAATAAAAGGCAGGGGACCCACAGGTACTTGTATGTGTGGCTGAATAGCAGCAGGAATCAGCTACTGCTGGAGCCAAGAGGGAAACACAAGAGGGAAACACTTCAGACAAATTTTTAAGGTCTGAGTGTGGGCTTTGATAGCATAAATCAAGGATTCAAGGAGAAGAACCAGAGGTGAAAAATATGGATGATTATTTTGAGGTGTTCCACTGTCAAATGAAGCAAAAAATGACCATCTTAGCACTAAGGATTTATGATTGAAGAGCATCACCTTTTGTGTTATTGTCTCCATTTCCCAGCTCAGCCATTTTCTTCCTACGTAGCACACACATGAGTATTCCAAAGCACGTGTTCCTCCTACTTGCTCCATTATTCAAGACTATATTTATGCTTTGGTACCTATTCTGTGTGATTGTTATTTGTCATAAGAATCTCTTCCTAGAACACGGAGCAGCACTTGGTCTTCTCAGTAACCTTTCCCTGGGGACTGTAACCCTCTCTCTGAAACCCTATTCCATGTCTATGCCATTTATACAGAGTGACCCTGTGGCCAGTTTGGCTGGACCAGTTCTAACTTATGCCTGCTGTCATGATACGGTTATAATAGCGCTCCATTTACTTACTTTCCCAAAGTGTCTATTTGGGACAAAAAAAAAAAAAAAAAAAGGCGTATGATCAACCTACTTTTACAACTGTGGACATACCTCTCCCATAATGAGAGCTGTGTATCATTACTCAATACTGATCTCTAAATTCCTTCAGGAGCCAAACATTTCTATGACAGATTCCCCAAGACATGCCTTTAGCATTAGCTACTGTTGATGAGGTTCCATCCATCTCTTCCTCTGCCCTGGTGAGTAGATACAATTGTAGATGCCACTTCAATCCAATCCTTTTAGATATGCCTGTCTACAAGCCAATTGTCATGCCTTCCCAGGGCATCCCAAGGCACAAAGTAAGGATAAAGCAGAATGAGACCACATCAGGCAGTGGGTATAATGGCAAAGGAATGGCCTGTTTCCTATTTTACCCCATTATAATCCTAGTGAAGCTGTTGATACCAGGTCTTATAAATCCAGGGTCTTGTCTGATCTGCCAGATAGACTTCCAGATGGCAGACCCTGGCAGTCAGCCAGCACCTTACCTGGAGATAAGAGGGTCCAAAAGAGGAGCATGAAGAGAAGCACATGGAGTCTCATGGCTGAATGGCCAATGAAGAAAAGAGGCATCGACATGTTTGGAGCCTGGGGTTTCTGAGCATGGCAGGTCCATGGCTATTTATAATGCTCCTTGAGCCTGTGGTTTGTTCTTGGTTAGTAGAGCCTAACAAAAAAGGAATAACTCAGTCTCCCACAGGAAATCTCCAGGGCCAAAGTACACAAAGGTGGTGGTACCTCATGGATGAGAAAGCATAGATGGTAATGCTGTCCATTTCCCACAGACTCAAGACATCCTTGTTGTCAGCTGTGTTCTCTACTATTTTCCATATGCACATGCGTGTACAATCATTGCTCATAAGTTATGTATCTATTGTGCGTCAGGCAGCGCAGCAAAAACCAGGGCTACCCCAGATTGATTGCAATCCGATAGTGGGAGATGGAAAGTTAAGTGGGTGCAGGCGATAGGCTATGGAAAGGACACAACCCAGAAGAGATAGTGGTTATTTTCCTGGTTATTTCTACCAAAGGGTGGGAGTGGGGAGGAATAATGAGAATGTCAGGAAAGACTTCATAACAAAGATGATATAGAGCATGCTTCAGAAGAGTTTGGTATTTTATCTTTATAGCAACATTGTTATGTTGAAAGCATATTTAAACCTTTTATTTTTAGATTTTGTGGCCTTTTAAATAGATTTTTATGATTTCTTTAAAGGTTTATAATTAAAACCTGGCATTATAGACAATCTAGAAAACACCGAAAAGTATGAAAAAATTAAATTGCTTGGAATCCCACTACTGAAATCCAGTCATAGCTAAAGACTTTGGGTAATTTTCCCCAGTATAGATGTCCTTTGCTATCTTGGCAGAATAATCATTATGATTTGTTTTAACCTAAATCGCACTCTCTGCATGAAAATCTCCTCTGTTGGATATGATATCAGCTTCTGTGATGGTCCCCAGATGATTATCAGCCTGTGATGGTCCCCAGTGATCCCTGATTCCTTGTGTTCGTGCCTGCATGCAACTCCTTTCCTTAGAGGAGGCTGGACTTGTGAATAGGCTACGGCAGGTGGATGGGATATTACTTCCTAGATTGGGTTATAAAAAGACCATTTTTTTCCATCTTGGGCACTCTCTCTAACCCTTTCACTGGCTTATTCAGTTACTCTGAGTAAAGCCAGCTGCCGTGTTCTGAGCTGCCTTATGGAAAGGGACTGATGACTAGCAATTAGCTAATGAAGACCTGAGGCCTATCAACAATGACATGGGTGAGCTCAGATGCAGATTCCTCCCCTCCACCCACAGTCCAGCCTTCAGATGAACCTCTAATCCAGGCCAAAAGCTGGACAGCAACGTCATCAGAGCCCTCCAGCCAGAGGCACTCACCTGAGCTTCACCACACAAATTGTTTAGGTAGTAAATGCTTATTTTTTTTTTTAAAGATTATTTGTTTGAGTGAGAGAGAAAAAGAGAGAGAGGTCACAAGCAGGGGGAGTGGGAGAGGGAGAAGCAGGCTCCCCGCTGAGCAGGGAGCCCGATGTGGGGCTTGATCCCAGGACCCTGGGATCATGACCTGAGCTGAAGGCAGATGCTTAACCAACTGAGCCACCCAGGTGCCCCAGATAGTAAATGCTTATTATTTTAGGTTGCTAAGTTTGGGGTAATATGTAATGCAACAATAGATAGCTAATAATAAAAGGACACATCTGTCCTCTAGCTAAACTGTTTCCCTAGGACATGAGTTCAGATGTGAGGACGCCACAGGTGTCACAGTTGTGTTTCAGTTCTTTTCCAGCCATGTACTAAAGAGGTGTAGAATCACCATACAAATGACCCTATATCCCCTGCATACAATTATGCATCTGAGTTTGTATGTGTGTGTGAGAAAGAGAGAGAGATGGGAGAGAGAGAGAGAGAGAGAGAATAAAGAAATATCATGAAAAAATCATTGGTTCAAGAGTATTCCCTGTGATAAACAAACACTTGATATTTCTTTTTCAACTTTATGTTCATTGTTGAAAGAAGAACAGTGAATACTCCCTGATAAAGCTGTGAGATACATTGTAGATCCTGTTGGAAAAAAAAAAAAATCTTCGCTATTGGTAAAAACCATAATGAGGAAGTGAGCACAAACAATTACAATGTTCAGTTCCAAATTCCATCCCACATCATCAGGAGCTATTAGAATCACAGTGAAAGAAAGCAAACAAATATCCACCTAGAGCTTTTGCTTCGTTTCCTCTCTTTGCTTCAACCAGAACTTTAGAGAGATCAGAGTTTACGGCCATCTGATTCTGAGCTATGAGTGCCAGAAAGAAAAGGCTGTCCTCCATATCTTTGCATTTGAGCCGAGGTGAATCTCACGCATTTTCTGATTCACTCCTAAAATGGCCATTTCACTTTCACTCAACTCCCACTGCCCCAACCCAATGATGATCACTGTCTCGTCCCCTCCTCCCGCCACCAAACCTCACTCAATCAACCATACCACTGCCTATTTAAAAATATTGTCTTGCTTTTTTTATTTTGCTAAATGTTATTTTCATTCATTCTGTACCTTTACTTTACTATTTTATTCTTTATTTATACCCCAAAAAACATATGGATTGCAGTGTAGAAGGAAACATAATTCCTGTAAGATTTTGTTGTGTACTGTTATATATATATATGGACCTACCAGTGTGTTATGTTAAGTAATGAGGAAATTGACATTTTAAGTGATTGATATTATACTAAAATCCTTGGTGGGTATTTAAATAGATATCTAAGTGGATTTTAGTGATGATCTTTTGTTAGCGGAGGAGTGGGAAACATGAAAATTATGTTTCTGGGGACACACTAGGGAACACAGTCATTGTCAGATTTATTCCATTTAGTTGAATAAAATTTTGTATTTTACATATTTCTCATAATAATCCTATATACTATGTAGGAATGTTAGCTTATCTGCTAGGTAAACCAGTATAAGGAGGATCTTCATTATCGTTTCCTTTCTGGTTATTAACATTTTTGAATTATTTTATGCTTTCTTACTTTAGTTTTCATTTTGCTATTAAATTCCAGTTACATTGCGTGATCAGCAAATTTACCTGTCGTTGTTGTTTGCACTTAGAATGATTGAGGACCTTGAGTCAGTTCTTCTTTATGTTCTGTAGAAAAGAGAAATTGAATCATATCTCCCATTTATAATGCTTCGAGTTGAACATATGTCTTCTAGATTTTACTTTACAAATTATTGTTTTAGATCCTCTATAGTCTTAATGTATCTTTCACCTACTTGATCTATCAGCTGTGAGGGATGAAGTATAGTCTTCATTAGGCTTTGTCGCTTTATCTGTTAGGTAACTAGACCTGCCTGGCTTCCAGATTTGTAGGATTATCGAGTAGCAGCCATGACGGTAGGGGTTAAATCAGCCAGGACTCAGTTGACCAGGATGTACTAGTAGTTTGAACAAATTTAAAACCCGTTTTGTTACATAGATAACGAAGGGCTCAAGGGAGTGCTGAGGTTACCCAGAGATAATTGCAGGCAGCAGGTGCCACCCCGCAGGGGGACATTGAAATGGAAGAGACCAGGAGCCTACAGAGGGGGTCCCCTGGTTCTCAGCCTCTGATTGGTGTTGGCACCCCTGGAGCTCTGAGGAGAGATTTTTTTTCCTGTGTCAATCCTCAGACCCAAGCAAGAGGGGCAGGAACTAGTCGCCGGTGTCTCTATGAGGGCATGAGGACATTGGTTCTAGCGGTGCCCTAGGAAGGGGGACGCCGCGGCTCGCTGTGGCAGTGGTGACAGGAGCAAAAGTGAGGAAGGAAGCCGCTTCCCCTCTTCTGCAAACTCCAAATTCCAGCCCCTAAGGTTTGTTGTGACCTAACTGGAAGCAGGTCAGCGAAGGAGTCTGGGAAGTGTAGTTTGCCCAGTCCCCATCCCACGCAGCGTCGCCCGCAGAAGAGAGACGCAGGAACAGAGCGGCAGTGGGGAACAGGGGTGCCACCGTGGCCGCAACGGTCTACATTGCAAAAAGTCATAATTGTCCATGACATGCAGATGCTTTATGCGATTGCTGTAAATCCGTTTATGATTTCTTTGACAGATTTAAGACTTTTAGGGGAACAAAGTTCCATGGCAATATACAAAGGCTAAGTATGGAACTGGGAATGAATTCATCAGATTCGTTTGGAGAATCAGACCTGATTCTAACTGGGCCAGGAATTTGTCAGGCATAGGAAAAGACGGAGAGGCAAAAACAAGAGAGAAACAGTATGTAAGAATAAAAAATGTTAATAATTATGCCGAGTGTCCAAAACTTACTTTCATGTGTTGCATGTCCGTGAATTGAAGACACAACATTGAGGAGAATAGATGTGGGAGTGGGGGGGGGTGCCTCATACCTGTTCACGGGTGATCTGGGCTCTGCTAGGGAGGCCGCAAATATCCTCCTGAGGGAGGATATTTATCCACTTCTGGTTCTTCTGGTTCCTACTGTGTCAAAGCCTAGAGCAGTTTTTTAACCACAGCACTGTGGACATTTGGCGACAGATAATTCTCTGTCTTCAAGGTCATTCCTGTCCACTGTAGGGTGTTTAGTATCATCCCTGGCCCTAGCTATTAGATGGGAGTAGCACCTTTCGAGTGGTCAGAACTAAAGACATTGCCAGGTATGTGCCAGGGGCAAAACCTTCTCCCGTTAAGAGCTCTGGTTTATGGGGGCGCCTGGGTGGCTCAGTCGGTTAAGCATCTGCCTTCCGCTCAGGTCATAATCCCGGGGTCCTGAGATGGAGCCCCGTGTTGGGCTCCCTGCTCCGCGGGGAGCCTGCTTCTTCCTCTGCCCCTCCTTCTGCTCTCCTGCTCTCTCTCACTCAAATAAATAAATAAAATCTTAAAAAATAACTCTGGTTTGTGACATCTAAATGCTCACGCAAGGTTTGTTTTTTCTCTGGCTATTTGGACCAATTCTTAGGGCTTAGGTTTGACTCCAGGATTATGAGGTTGCTGCTGACTTTGAATGAACCCAGGAAGAAATTAAGATTCTATGAATGTATCCGGAGCAGGGCCAGACAGGATTCTGTTTCTGCTGCCCAGGATGAGGTAGGTTTTCTGCATGACCGGACCTCCTCCAGGTTTTTATCTGCCCCTGTCATTGTGCCAGGCCTCAAAGGTACAGGGAAGTTATGGGGGCAGAGGCTGTGGTTACTCAGGAAGGCCATGTTCTGGTGGAGAAATACAGCAGATTCTTATAAATGAATTCCATCATGTCACTCCTCCTTAATAAAAAGGAGACACAGTTATTAGAAGTTAGATAAAGGGAGCAGTGGGGCGCCTGGGTGGCTCAGTCGTTAAGCGTCTGCCTTCGGCTCAGGTCATGACCCCGGGGTCCTGGGATCGAGCCCCGCATCGGGCTCCCTGCTCGGCGGGAAGCCTGCTTCTCCCTCTCCCACTCTCCCTGCTTGTGTTCCCTCTCTCGCTGTGTCTCTCTCTGTCAAATAAACAAATAAAATCTTTAAAAAAAAAAAGATAAAGGGAGCAGCAAAACCCTAAGACAGGAACAGAGATAACATTTGTTTTAAGTCAGAATTATTGAGATATACCTTACAGTGAAATTTTATTAAAATTTAGTGTACAATTCTTCCTTCCTTCCTTCCTTCCTTCCTTCCTTCCTTCCTTCCTTCCTTCCTTCCTTCCTTCCTTCCTTCCTTCCTTCCTCTCTCTCTCTCTCAAATCAACCTGTAAGGGGTTTGTGCATTTTATTCATGTTCCCTAAGAACCAACTTTTGATTTCATCTTTCCCCCCTATTGATTTTCTGTTTAATTAATTTCTATTATCTTTATTAATCTTCTGCCTTTCTTTTTTTAAGATTTTATTTATTTGAGATAGAGCATGAGAGAGAGAGCATGAGAGAACACAAGTGGGGGTTAGAGAGAGAGGGAGAAGCAGGCTCCGCACTGAGCAGGGAGCCTGATGTGAGGCTCGATCCCAGGACCCTGGGATCATGACCTGAGCCGAAGGCAAAGGCTTAACCGACTGAGCCCCCGGCGCCCCAATCTCCTGCCTCTCTTGTTTTAGATTGAATTTGTTCTTCTTTGACAATTATTAGCATATAGATACTATAAATTTATTACAGAATGCTAATTTGGCTTTATTCCACACTTTCTGATATGATGTGTTCTCTCTCTCTTTTTTTTTAAGATTTTATTTATTTATTTGACAGAGAGAGACACACACAGAGAGAAGGAACACAAGCAGGGGGAGTGGGAGAGGGAGAAGCAGGCTTCCCGCCAAGCAGGACCCTGGGACCATGACCTGAGCCGAAGGCAGATGCTTAATGACTGAGCCACCCAGGCGCCCCTCTCTTTTTTAATCAATTCAAAATGCTTACTCACTTTTACTCAGAGTGTATTGTTTAATATCCAAATATATGAGAATTTTCCAAATACTGAATATTAGTTTCTACTTTACTTCTATTAGGGTCAAAGGACATACCCTGTATGATTTGGATAATTTTGTTTATCAAGCCTTGTTTTGTGGTTTATATTGGTAAGTACACACTTAAAAAGAATGTTTTTTTCTGCTGTAGTTGTGTGAAGTTTTTAAATAATATTAATTAGATTAAGTTGGTTGTAATATTATTCAGATCTTTTATATGCTGAGTGTCCTCTTGTGTTACTGATAACTGAAAAAAAATTTTTATTGAGATGTAATTGACACATAACATTATATTAGTTTCAGGTGTACAACATAATGATTCAATATATGTATATATTGTGAAGCGATAGCCTCCGTAAGTCTCAGTAACATCCATCACCACACACGGTTACAAATTTTGTTTCCTTGTGATGAGAACTTTTAAGATTTACTCAAATATACAGTATCATTAACTATAGTCATGGTGCTGTACGTTACATCCTGAGGGCTTATTTATTTCGTAACTGAAGTTTGTACCTTTTGACCCCCTTCACCCGTTTCACCATGCGTCCCCACCCCTGCCTCTGGCAGCTGCCGATCTTTCTCTGTATCAATGAGTTCAGGTGGTGTTTTTTTTTTTTTTCTTTTTTCTTTTTTTCTTTGGGTTTCATATATCAGTGAAATCAGATGGTATTTGTCTTGTTCTTTCTGACTTATTTCATTTAGTGTAATGCCATCAAGATCCATCCATGTTGTCATAAATGGCAGAATTCCCTTTTGTGACTGATATTCGTGTGTGTGTGTGTGTGTGTGTGTGTGTGTGTGTACATATATCACATTTTCTTCATCCATCCATCCCTGGAACCTGTGAATATGTCACCTCACACGGCAAAGCAGATTGAGGTGGAAGGCGAAGTTGAGGACGCTAATCAGCTGATCTTAAAATAGGGACAGAATCTTAAATTATCCAGCTGGGCCCAATGTAATGACAAGTCTCCTAAAAAAAAATGGAAAAGGGAGGCAGAAGGTAGGTTTTGAGTGTTAGGATGTGAGAACGACCAAGCCTGTTGCTGGCTTTACAGATGGGCGAAGCACGGTTACCCAAGCTGCCCAGGCGCTGCCCGCCACTGCCATCCTAGCCACGGGGAGAGGGAACCATAGAGCTTCCAGAAGGGAATTCAGCCCTGCGGACACCTTGGTTTTAAGCCATTGAGATCCATGTCATTGGCCCTTTGGTTAAATTCTGACCTACAGACTTGTCAGATAATGAATTGTAAGCCACTAAATCTGTGGTAATTTGGTAGGGCAGGCCTAGGAAGCAATGCAGTTCTTTACAGGATGGAAAGAGAAGCCGAATGACCGTGCCCAGTGAAAGGTGGGAATTTGAGAAATTCCATGGATCTCAGCCAGGAATACAAGAATACGCCGGAGTGCTACCTTGGGAAAGAATGCAGAAGGATTGTCTTGTATCTGGGTGGGTGTTGCTCTGTCCCTGATTCGGGTTTCTGGTGAAGTCTGACTGATGTGGGTAAATCTGATTGTGCAAGTTTCCTGTACATTGCCCCTTTGTCAGGGAGGGAGACCCCACGAGTCTGCATGGTATGAGGTAGCACATTTTCCCAGAGGAAGGAGGAGCAGCATCCTCAGATGAAGGGTTGGGGAAGCTCATCCCGACCCGATAGAAAGATGGGAACCAAACAGGTCTTGTGTTTGCTAGTTTTGCTTTATTATTTATTCAGGACCCAATAAGAATCCCTGTGAGAAGACAGAAAAAGAGACCCAGCGAGAGCGCACAAAATAGAGAATAAAACATCCACAGAAACACAAAGCTTCAAAAAGACTTCATCATTCCTTGGGTGTAGTAGGCTCGATGACGGGCTCATTCCCCATGGGCAGGCAGCAGCGTTGACCATTTAAACATATCCCAGCCTGGCGTTCTGATTCAAGGCAAAATTCCTGGCAGTCACCGTTTGGACGCTCACAGACCTCCTTGAATCTGCCCCTGGCTGCATAGAAAAGAGGGTGTTTGTAACTGTTTATGTCTCCCTGAATTTTTATTGGATTACTTGGTACGAGGAGTGTTTGGAAACAACCTTGGGCGAATTGTTGTTGTTGTTGCTATTTAATTTCTTATACCAGTGCTTAAAAAATCTGCTTTCACTCAAAGTTTGGATCTTGGGCATTCTTGGAAGTCAGGCAATATCGGGTGCGTCTGAGCAGCGAAAGCCTAGACCTGGATGACCCTGCCTCTGCGGAAGGCCTATGGGGTGTCTGCTGAGGCCAGTTTCCCTCCTCCTTATCTCCTATCGCTGATGGCAGGGATCAGCTTATGTAGTATCTTGTGCTGCTGATTTTCCTAAAGCAGAAGAAACTTGTTAGAGAAATCTCTGTGTTGGTGTGTGTCTTTCAAAAGTGCGACTACAAGAGAGATCAAAAAAGAGGAGACACTTCAGGGAGATTGTTAGTGAGGGCATTTTCCCTGGGGAAGGGAACAACATCCCCACATATCTCGTACGTAGATAGAGTCCCTGTCCCGTCAGCTCTTGTCTGTCTGAAACCGGCCTCGGCGGTTGCAAGCCTGCTCTGGAGAGCACTGCATTAATGCTTCTTCGCAAGGGCTGAACAGATACAGTTGTCACAAACATTGAGTAGTGTTTGACCTGTGTTCTCTTACTGTTGTGGGGCGAGCCACACACGATGAGGTGCTCAGGTTCAAAAGGGGGGGGCACTTTTGAGTCATCTCCATATGTAACAAAGTGCACCTTTCCCATGACAACTTCTTAAGCTCTTTGCTGATATTAAGAGAGGGACCCACGCGGGCACTTCTAGGTGTTTGTCTTCTGAAACACAAAGGCCAATCCTTGGAAAGCTTCAGATCGGTAAAGGGCCTTTATATACATTCAGTAAATGCCTATCAAATGAATCGAACTGAAGTTCAAATGCATTCAGTCGAATTTAACTCTTCAGTATTCACAAGGCAGTTAGTTAATGGATGTGAAGATCAACCTCAGATTTTTACGGAAAATGTGAACTGGGAAATAATTTTAAGGGTACTTTTTTTTCCTGGGGGTTTTTAAAGATTTTATTTATTTATTTATTTAGGGATCATGCGTGAGTGTGCACGTGAGTGGTGGGAGGGGCAGGGGTAGAGGGAGAGAGAAAATCTCTAGCAGACTCTGTGCTGAGCCCGGAACCCAACATGGGGCTCGATCCCATGACCCTGAGATCATGACCCGAGCTGAAATCAAGAGTCAGACGCTTAACCGACTCAGCCACCCAGGCCAGGCACCCAGTTTTCTGTTTTAAATTGATGATCATACTAAGGCTGAGCACTATGTAGAAACGAGCTGCAATCTGACTAATCAGTCTGGAACACCCCGTCATTCTGGACTTCTTCCGTTCTCTGATGGTGTGGTTTCCTGTTTGACCTCACTTTTTGAGGAGGCATTCTTTGGGCACAGGAATCACAGCCTATTCCACCCCCCCGCCCCATCCATACCAGAACCTGGCTGAAGGCTTGGCATATAAGAGGTATTGAGTAAGGGACTGGGAAGTCATTAATCAGAGCTACTGCCCATCCTGTAACCCACCCCCTACGCAGATGTGTCCTGAAGTTCCTCATCCCAGCACGTGTATCAGAAATGTTTTTGCCTCAGCTTTTCTCATCATCACGCTACTTTCCCTTATTTGGGTTCAGTGACAGTGGAAACAAAACAAAACAAAAATGAATGTGTTTTCAACGGTTGGAAGACTTGTTTAAAAGTTTCTTAAGACTTGGTGAAAAGCATTCATTTCCTAGAGATAGGGACTTTCTTCCATCCACCCCATACGGTTAGTGAGGGTGACCGCTTAGTGTCTACTAATCAGACGGTCTTTAGCAAAGCCACGTGGACACTTACCTTTTAAGCGGAAGTCACCAGCTTTGTGTGCTCCCGAGTTAATGTCACTGGATGTGGCATCACCTTTCACCCTCTCTAGAGTCAGAGAAAGGAAGCAGCACGATGGACCCCTGAGGGACAGGGAGCTCATTCCTTCGATGTGGGGGGAAGGACTCGCTTTTCAGGGCCTTGATTTTTCCTCTCTAAAACATGAGAAATAGACTAGACCATCAAGACCTTTTTGAATCTTATCAACGACGGTGAATGATTTTATGCTATCTGTACCTATCACAGCTTTGGTGCTCATTGTAACACGGATAACTCTTCTTTTGTTTTGCTTAAAAAAAAATACTTTCGCGTTTGTTTAAAAAATACTTATGCTTCCCTTTAAACAAGAGAAAGCATTTTCAAGTTAATTCACAACGCGCTCCGTGAGGCTCTTACGTATTTAGCTCTTCACAGAGGGATGGGGTAGCTTAGCCCCAGCCCCGGGGGCATAGTTCCAGACTGTTGTTCACCCCAAAACTCTTGGGCGTGCGGGTTAGTGGATATACTTCCCACACATGCACACACACACACAGTATTCCTAAAGGAAAGATTCAGATGAAAGCCTTGGACAGACAGCCTCAAACACTCTCAGTACTGAACTGCTTCCAGGATTTTCCTTCCAAAGCTCCTCGGGTCAGACCTTCCAAGTCTTAGGTCCTGAAGCTTCAAACCTTGTGTTCCTTTGGGCTTTTGTCTTTCTTTTGGTCATGGCTATTCCTCATTTAGGAAATCTCTCCTTCATCTGTGCCAGGGCTGTCTTCCGGGACTTGGTGACCCTCCCCTGGGCAATACAGCAACCAAACTTCTTGGGAGTCCGGGGCCATCAGAGCTTCCTTTGTATGCCTGCCTCCTAGAAGGGGCATCCGCTACTGTGGGTGCCTAACAAATATCTGAGCACCCAAACTGGTTTCTCACCCCCAGACTCTCCACACCAGAAACTCTCCCCCCACCCCACTTCCTCCAGATTAGCTCCCCTGAAACCAAGTTGCAACCACCTCATAAGCTGCACCCTCTGCACCTCAAACCTGAAGGATGACCTACCCGATTAGCAGTAAGCAATCCTTTAAGACCCAGCTAGAAAAGTTGGGATTCACCAAGAATAGGCACGTCTCCCATTATATTTTCTGGTGGAAATTGTGGGGAGCATCCTTTTGCAAACAACATAAAGCATAGCCATCAACAGTTCCTTCAACTATAAGAGGACGGTCCCCCCTCCACACAGCTATGCCTGTTTTCCTGTCCCTTCCTCATCCGTGAGGTCCTGAATTCTCAGGAACAGAGAGAAGACGACATTCCCCTTGATGTGGAGCAGGAGGTTGCTTCTTCCTCCTTGGATCTACATGTGTCGAGTTCTAGGAAATTGAATGACCCTGGGTGTGTTGTCCCTTCCTTGGGTGAAAGTGAGGAGTGCCCCCCCCCTCCAAGTTACATGTCTGTGCCGGCCACCTTACACCCGTCTGACCCATGTTTGCAGGCTGAATGAAGGAGGACACATCCAGTGCCGTGTCATTTCTAATGCCTGTGTTTAAGTTCTACTGTAGAAGACTAGATGTTGAAAAGGAGGAAGAAAAACCAGGGCATTGGGATGGAGTCTCGAGGGACAGAGTCAAGTGCAGGAGACCAACAGTACAAAGGAGTAAAGGGTTGGCTATGTCTTAGACTGGAGAAAGCCTTTCAAGGAGATGCCCTTGCCCGTCCCTCCGCCGGGGGCCCCCACGGCTTTGGCGTGGCTCTTAGGGTTACTAACTTTTGCTGCGAGTAAGTGGAGGACTTTGGAAACTAAGATTTACTAGAAGAATGCCCCCCTCCTTTTTTTTTTTTTTTGGTTATCTAGATCTAGAAACTGCCCGGAAACTTGCCTAATTAAATCCACCGTCAGGGGTGGAGCAAAGAGGGTTTTGAGCACTTGAAACACCCCTGGCTTTGCTTCATCTAACCGAGAGCTGCTGGGGGGGGGCGGGGAACCGTGAGCCAGCTAGCTGTGGGTGGCAGCCCCCGGGGCCTCCAGATTTCCTCCGAGGCCCCTGCTCCGGCCCCAGGTAGCGGCGACTTTGCTCCTAATACTGGCAGCCTGTATGGCCTCAGGCACTGGCCTCTTAGCAAGGCTTCAGCAAAGTGTCTTTCCTTACCTGGTAGAGCTTGGCTCATAAAGAAGAGAATGGTAAAGAGGAGGGCCACAGGCCTCCTGGCTCCTGAGAGGAGAAAGCCTGGCTTCATTTCCAACAGGCAGAGGACACTTCCGTCTGGGGCTGTCTGGGGCTGTGGCAGAACGTCTGTCTGGGTGACGGGCGCCCTTGCCCGCCTCATGCGTGACACTCGCGGACAGCAGGGCGCTGTGCACACACAGTGGCCTTCGTGAGAAAACGGAGAATCCTTGTTCTGTTGGATCCTCAGTTCATGAGGAGGAGGGGGTGCCCAGTGTTGACCAGAAAAGCTTGCCAAATGGGAACGAACGCTACGAACCACTGGGCAGCACATCAAAGGGCGCAAATAGCACTGTCTGTCCTCAGTTACAGTGAGAAACCAGTCCGGTTAGTTAGTGACCAGACGTTTTGTTAGGGAATACTGCCCAGGCTTTGCTAGTGAGGAGTCCCCACGTTCACTCCCGGTCCGAATGCCCTCAGTGCTCTGCGCCTGGCACACCACTCGCCACACCGTGTGTAGTTTGCCCAACACACCCTTACCTCCCCCACGAAGGTGGGGGCTTCTTCCTTGCTGGGACCATGCTTTGGTCCTCGAAGCAGGAATCATGTGGTCAGGTACGTTCAAACCCTCCTCCTCCTCGGGTGGAACAAGGCAGGGCAGTGAAATGTCACTGAACGTGGAGGCAGAAGGTCTGGATTTAGGTGCTGAGTCTCCACAGCTGCCATTGACTAGAGGTATGGACCTTGGCAGGAAGACTGTCTCCCTTGGACGTCAGCGGCACCTACAGAGATGTAGTTCTGTCAAAGCCAGCCCAGGGGGCTCTTAATCACTATTGTGCATGAAACTAACAGGGAGAGTGGCTTTCTCATGCAGACACTTAGACCCACTCCCAACATTTTCAGTTTGGTAGGGTGGAGTGAAGGCTACAAGTCTGCTTCAACCAGTTGCCCCAGTAATTCTGAAACTCATTCTGGAATACTTACTGGAAGATACCAACTTAAATCATCTCTCAGATTCTTTCTAGTTCGAATATCGGAGAATCCTGTGTTCTTTTGTCTTAGTAGAAGTCTCATGTGTGGCTTTTGTGACTAACAGCCTCATGTGTGTGCACGCATGTGTGGAGCATGGAAGGGTAAAGCACACATCTTAATCCGTGCAAAACGAAATGCCAGTTTTATTTATTTTTTTTAAGATTTTTTATTTATTTATTCATGAGAGACAGAGAGAGAGAGAGGCAGAGGGAGAAGCAGGCTCCCAAGGAGCAGGGAGCCCGATGCGGGACTCGATCCCAGGACCCTGGGATCATGACCTGAGCCGAAGGCAGATGCTTAACCATCTGAGCCACCCAGGCGCCCCGAAATGCCAGTTTTATAACAGAACTCAGGAACTGGCCTGGAGGATTTACTGAATTGCCAGGGCAGTCTGTTTGGAAGAAGGCTGTTGCAGTGCTAGAGGCTAGATGAGACTCCAAACTAAAACAGTGTGAGTGTATAGAGGGGAGGGAAAAGAGTCAAGAAATTCTAACCCCATAGTGATGTGTGTGGAGAAAGTGGGCATATATGAGTTATCTAGTGTTTTCACTTGCAGTGCCTAAGTAAATGGCAACAATATTTGCTAAGATCTGAAATAGTCACTGAAGTTAACTGGAAGCCAGCCTCCAAAACGGCTCTTCCCGAGCTCCCTGCCTAGTGTTCGTACCCTTGTCCAGTTTCCTTCCCTACTGAGGGAGCGGCGTGTGTAAACGGTAGGGTATTGCAGAGACAACAAGTGTAAGTTCTGACGGCTCGTGAGAGGTTATAGCTTCAGGCCTGAGTTACTGGAACACTCACTCTGGGTAAAACCAGCTTACATTTGACAAGGACACTCAGACAAGACCATGGAGATGTCTGCATGGTGAAGAACTAAGGCCTCTTGTGAGTGAGCCATCTGGAAAGCTCGTCCTGTAGACCCAGGAAGCCAGGGCTGGCAGATCCCAATCTCCTTGCTTTCCAGCCCAGCATCAGCATTTCTGTGACACCCAGGGAAGCACAGAACATTTCCAGAGGTTCGGGCAGGCTTTATTAAGACATCCTTGTGCATCTATTTCAGAAATCTGGGTCCTGGGGTCCTGAGGGTAGAAGATTCTGTGAGGGCTCACGTGGGTGGGAAACTCTCTCCAGCCTTCTGGCCAAGAGCACTTCCTGGGCCCCCAAGTTGACCTAGAACATATTTCCTCTAACAAAACTCCTGAAACTGATAAGCTTTCTGAAAGGTTTAAGTCCCTCTGGAGACAGGGGCTAGCTTCTGCTGGCAGGGAGACTTAGAGAAAGCATCCCTGTCCAGCCTCCACCTCGGGGCACATTTGTAAGCACCCTTGAAGGCCCAGCAACCACGTGTTTGGTCTACAGGTGAAAGCAGGGCATCTCCGCCCTGTCAGAACCAGTACAAAGCTTTTTAAGTGACCTCTGGGGCCGAGGAACCACTCCTGATTGCATGGACGGGGTAAGCAGCATCTGGGACCCTCCTGAGACTTGGGGGGACTTTCCTAAATCACCTCAGGGATGCCAGGACCACTGGTTCCTGCTTGGAATGGCAGGGGAGCGTGTCCCGGGCCCACCAGAGCTTCCTCAAAATGTTCTAGGTCGGTGTGCGCTCCGGAAGCGGCCGTCGCCGACAGAGGAAGCACGCGGAGGGCGTCCCGGGATGCCGGAGGGCCTGGGGATGGTCCGCTTCCCCAAGTGTACCGCGAAGGCGGTAGCTGTTCTGAAAGGCGCTGGGGAGGGCGACGGGCCCCCAGAGCACGGCAGAATCTTCTAAATTTTCCAAGGACCTCGAGGAACCACAGCTGCCAGCCCGTGTCACCCCCCTGCTGGCGAGGAGACAAGAAGACCACACCTCGCACGCACAGACCCAGGCGGAGAGAGGGCACCTGTACGTCCTGACCAGGAGGGGCCTGGGAAGAGCGGCCCCCAGAAGGGCAAGCAGGCAGAAAGGGCTGAGCTAGTGCTGGGTCTTAAAGTTCCGTGAAGACAGTGCTTCTGCGTGCAGTGGGGGACAGCTGTGGCTCTGGAGCCCTGCCTTCCTGCGGGGGGTGAGGGGAGCCCTGCCTTCCTGCGGGGGGTGGAGGGGAGCCCTGCCTTCCTGCGGGGCGGGGGGAAGGAGCCCTGCCTTCCTGCGGGGTGGGGGGGGAGCCCTGCCTTCCTGCGGGGCGGGGGGAAGGAGCCCTGCCTTCCTGCCGGGGTGGCGGGGGGAGCCCTGCCTTCCTGCGGGGTGGGGGGGGAGCCCTGCCTTCCTGCGGGGCGGGGGGAAGGAGCCCTGCCTTCCTGCCGGGGTGGCGGGGGGAGCCCTGCCTTCCTGCGGGGTGGGGGGAAGGAGCCCTGCCTTCTTGCGGGGGGAACCGTGCCCAACCAGCCATTGGCCCAGTTACGGAAAGCTGCGGAGTGTCCTGTGGCGGGCAGGAGCAGAGTCCTTCAACCTACCCTCAATAAGAGGTCCATGCACGAGTCTCTGTGCTCCCCGTGCCCCCCGGAGAGCCCCCCTTTTCCTCCTGCAGCTCACGTTTGCCATCATGACACACAGGACATGGTGCAGTCCTGGGACTCTGATCCAGTGCCCCCACATCAGTGCCTTGTCCTTCCCTCAGAGGAGTATGTACTATAAGCTCCATCTCCTTAGTTTAATACTGTAATTACTAAAAACACTAGTATTTCTCTTATTTTGTTGATTATCATGATAGTTCTGATGGTTGTTCATCATTAATTTCTGTAATTAGCATCCTAGCCTTGGCTCACGTTTGCGGTAGTTCTGCAACACTGAGTAGAGGCTCACTGTTTGTAAAGGCTGCATGATTTCCTGAAGATGGAAAAACGTAGCAAAACCCTCGAGGACCCAGTAGCCATGTTTGCTGGCCTCTAAGCCCCACTGAGGGTCTTCCTGGCACATCAGAGTCACCGCAAAATTTTCTGAGTTAATCCGCCCCCGCAGGCAAGGACGAGTCACGGAATGCCATCCGGGGCATTCCTGAGACTCTTCTTTAGGCAGAGAGGGTATCGGGGGACGACTCTTGAGCGGCTGAGCCCCAAAAACTGTACAAGTCCCCTCAAGGTGCCAACAACCTCTTCTGGCATTGACGACCCAGGAAGACCCATCACAAAATTTTCTCCTGAGTCTCCTCAAGGTCCCGGGCACTGCCCTACTGTTCTGGAAAGGACGGACAAGCACGCGCCTCTCAGAATTTTGTATCGGCTCAGAGCCCAGAAGTTGCCGTCGCCACCACCGGAGGCACAAGCGTGTCCTAGGCCTGCCTGAACCTCTGGAAACATTCTGAGTCCCTTCGGGTGCCCTGGAAATCTGGTACTGCCCTGGAAGGCACGGGGCTGGGGACCCTGCAGCAGAGGCAAGGGCAGTGTTGAGGGGGGCAGGGCGTCCTTGAACCACTTGTGTGGGCCTGTCGCCCCCTGCTGGTCCAGGCACAGTACTTGCAAACACCTTCCTACAACCCCTCTGCTGAGTCGCGCTGCCCACCCACAAACAGGACCCCCAGGGCTCTGTGGGGAAAAGCTAGCAGGAGGGCATCGAGGCAGTGAAGCCTGAGGCAATGCTGGGGCTGAATGGAGGTATTTTTCCAGTGGATCTGACTGGCCAAAGATGTTCTTGTTGTAAATGTGCCCAACATCTCAGGAGGGCAGAGGGTGCCTTTCCAGGGGTGCCCTGGTTCCCTCAGGTCAGGGCCTGCCACGGCAGGGGACATGGAGTCTTTCAGGAGGTCCTCCTGTGAAAGGGCACTAGTCGGTACAGCTGGATCCTGGGGGCAGCTGGGCGTTTGTGTGTCTGCTGGAGACCCTCATAGTCATCTCTGGTAACCAGACGCCCTTCATGAGTAGAGGAACTATACTCATTGCTGTGGACTAGAACCACAGTTATAATCGGTAATAACAGTGGTCGTAATACGAACCGATGAAGATCAACAATAATGATGCTCATCGTTATGATACGAACACTAATAACCATTGACAATATTGACAATAATACTCAACTGACGGACTTGGGACACAGAGAACAGATTTCCCTTAGTGAATAATAGGTACGGATATTGGGCCTCCTGGGGTAGTTTTGAGTCCCAGAAGGCAAAGACGAACAGCCAGAAAGAGAAGAAAATCAGCTTCGAGGTAGGCATGTGCAAACACACGGACTCCTGGGTGAACCTTGGGTTACTAGGCCTACGGGGGACTTCTAACGTACCCCTTGTCCTGGGCCTCCATGCCAGCCAGCACCTGGCAGCTTTCAGGAGATGAGACAGCTGGCTGATGGGGCAGGGCTCCCTCCCGAGAAGGCAGGGCTCCAGATCCACGCATGGCGCCCAGAAGCACAGACTATGACAAACAGTAAGCCCCCGGCATTGTGTCATCGCAAACCGTCTGGTGCCCTTCTGCTGTCTGCTCTTCCATGGCCCTTCGTGACTGATAACGTCTGGGTATTCGTATCTCCTCCAACAGCTGCTGGAGGGAGTCACCCTTCATTCTTCCCTACCTGAGGGAGTGAAACAGCCAAACCCCGCGTCCCCGGGTTTCCTAGAAGCCTCTGTGTTTGCTCCAACAGGCCAGTCACCCTTTCAGTGCCTTTGCATATTGCTCCAGTCTTTCCCGGACACCCGAGGAGACTTAGAAAATTTCCAAAAGCTTAGGAATTCTGGGAGGCTCTCTCTGTGCATCTTTTGCTGTGGGCTCCTAAACAGACTGAGAAAATTCTGCAGAGGCTCTGGTGAGCAGAGTAGAGAGTAGTTTCCTGCCATTCCAGTTACAAAGCAGTGACTCCTGGGCCCTGAGCTGATTTACTAAGAAACCTGAAAACTCAGTTGGGTAACAGAAGCCATTCATGACCCATTCCAGCCCACAGGAGGGGTTTGTGGACCTGAGTTAGTACTTAAAAAATCTTTAGGTGGCCCAGTTGGTGCAAGGAAGCCTTCCCTGGGGGCTGCAGGTGTGCATATAGAGTTGCTGGCATGTGGAGGATGTGTCTGATATTTTCCAGAGCCTAAGACAAGACCAGAGTGTCCTTTCCAAGTCTCCCCGGCTGGTGTGAGCAGGTCCTTGCACCAGGAGGGAACCCAGAATACTTCAGGGGGCCCATCCTTCAAACTAGCATCAGGCAGTGCATTGGGAGCCTGGAGGTCCTGGTTTATGTATGTCTGTGGGTTCCCTTTATATCATCTTCAGTAGACTGACAGCCTTCACAAACTGAGAAACTGTATACCACACTGTATAACAATAATCACACAAAAGATTCGTGATAAGAACTGTAATAATAAATGGTGAATCACAACAGTAACAGTCACAATGATGATCACGATGATACAAATGTTAATCAGTTTAAAGAAGATAATATTAAAGGAAAGAGTTGGAGATTGAGAACGGATTTCTTTGAGTAAATGACAATGTACTGATATAGGGCCTCATGGTAGAGTTCGGAGACAGAGTCCTAGGACTGCACCACGAAATGCGGTCTGTGATGGCAAAGAAGGGCGGTTGCAGGGAAAAGGAAACAAGCCACATGAGGCCATGGGTGAAAGTGGGGCCCCTTGCACCAGCACCAGAACACATCACTACCGAGCATCGGTCAGGGACCCTGGTCCGGGTCCTGCCAACCACAGGCCACTCAGAAGCTTTCTGTGGTTCTGCCACACGGATGGCTGGGCAGGGCTCCCAACCAGGAAGGAGTGATCAGACCCACACCGCCCCCTCCAGGTTTCAGAAGCCCCGCCTACATGGGGCATTGAGCCCCCAGCTCTACATCAGATTCCACCTCCTGTCTCCCCATCTGCCATCTAGTTTTCTCGGGCCCCATTATGTTAGCAGTATCTCCGTACCATGATTTCACCACGATTGGAGGGCATCATCCTCGGTACTTCCCCACTAGCAGGGGGCAAAACAGGCCGGCACCTGTGGTTCTGGGGCTTCCAGAGAGGACTTAGACGATTCTGAGTTTACTCAGACTGGCAGATAGCCCTCTACGGGACTTGTAGTCAAGCTCCAGGCTTGCACACCTGAGGTGCTTAGAAAATTTCCAGAGGTCATGCAGTCCTACTGGTTCCTAGAGCTCAAAAGTGAACCTAGAAAAATCTGTGGAGTCTCTGGAAGAGGATGAAGAACTCTGCTGCCAGTCCAGAGAGAAAGGAGCAGTTCCACTGCCTGAAAGAGACTCCTACTTCAAAGTTCTTGGGTTGGAGGAGAACACTGAAAAAAACAGAAACCAAAAAACTGTGCCTTAAACCAGTGGAAATTTCTCTAGGACAATACTGGGCAAAGCCTGAATCCAACCTCAGGAAAATAGAATTCCCTATGCCTTCCAATGCTGTCATGATTCACTAGCCAAAACACAGAACGGGAAGGCCACCTGCTCAACCATTCAGCCAAGGACATCCCTGCTCAGGTGGCAATGCACATTGGCAAAGTCCCACATGTGGGAGAGGGCCAGGGGTAACAAGAGGAATAACAAGAAGGGTAAGAGGTCTCTTGATGTATCCCAGTCAACAAGTGTTGACACACGAGCATGCACACACGCACACACAGAGTCACTCGTGGATGAAGAAATGAGGGCAGAAGGTTTGTCTTTGTGTATACTGGTGCCAGTAGGTAGTGGAGACAACGTCCCAGGGTGAATTCATATGTAGGAGGTATTTTCTGACATGGAGTAGTCTAGGCATGTGGAGGGACTGTCTTTATGTCTTTCTGCATGTGTTCATGGGACATTAAACTCAGTGTGCATCCGTGTATCCTGGGCTTTGGAGTGTAGGTCTCCACTGCAAGATTTCTGGAGAGGACTGGGTCTGAGGACATGCCAGTTGTGGTGTTTGGAAAGTCAGCTGATGCTGGGCATGGGATGTTTCCATTTTTGCAATATGGGACCTATGTTCAGTGACTTAGAAGAACTGAATGTGGAAGTGTTTGCATGATACGGTGGGTAGGGGGTTTTGTTTTCACGCTTCCTACCGGTATTGAGTGTAAGTTCAATTTTTGGCAGGTTGTCAAAGTAAGTTCAATGGTGTGTTCTTAAGGGGCAGTGGGGCTGGGCCATCTACATAGCTTTTGGCATGTTTATTATACATTTTGTGGTTCACCTGGGGGTTATATGGGATAAGTGTGTGCATCTGGGACTGCAGGTGTGTGTGCATATTGCCTGGCCTTGGTCAGATTTGGGATTTTGTATTTGGACACAAGTTTGTTTTATATGCATTCAGAAATGAGAGGAGTATGTATTTGTGTACTATATGAAGACGGTATTTCAATTCATAGGCTTTTGTGGTTAGAAAGACTGCAGGTAAATGGTGTATTCGAAAATTAGGAGCAAAGGACCCTCTGCTTTAATACTGGAGGTTTTTACGGAGATGTAAATGAGTCAGGAATAATTTTTTCTGATGTTCTAAGCCAAATAGTATTAATATCTTATAAAGTCGTCCCAATTGCCACTAACAAAAAAGTCACCTGCCACCTTTCATTAAAGGAATAGCAAAGATGATTACTGAGGGCTCCCCGCTGACATACACACCCACCATCTCTGCCAGCGCTTGTGCTGTCGGGGGCATCCCAAGGGACCAGGAACACATTGTGCTGGCCGTGAGGACCCAGGGAGGGCATTGTTGGCCCTCCAGGACCAGTAAACTTTCTCAAATATATTCATGGACATAGAAACTGCTCTTGTCCTCCTGAAAAGGCTGGAGAGGGTGAACTTGCAGCCAGGAGCTTCCTCAGAATTACCTGCATCAGCTTAGAGCCCAGCGCCCTCAGACCGCTATAAGACATAAGGACTCTGACTAGGAGGGGCTGGCTCCTCGGGAGGCTGGAATGAGGGAGCTCTCATGAACCTGGAGCTCCACCGTTCACTGTCCGATCTCAGGAAGGCCATTTGGAGGGACTGGCCTGGAACATGGCTGGAGAGTGGATTTTCATCACAGACCCATTGTTTGTGTTCTTCATCTCCCACTTTTCTACCTCTGGGTTGTTGTGCTTTCTTCACTTTCAACATGGCATGATTAGAGTATTAATATACACACCCACACGTGAACGTATTTTCATCATGAAAAAAAATGAGACAAATGGTGTCTGAGCATTCCAAAGGTCTCAGCAGAATCTCAGGACAAAAGGCAAACGAATGTCTCAACACCGGGGGACACCATATTCACAAACTTCATACTTTATACCCTCTCATGTGGTCAAGTCCCCAGGTAGGGGAATCAGAATCCCCAAGCTCAAGCTCCTTCATTCCACCCTCCTAAACCCAACAGAGAAACCGCTTCATTCCACAACAGCTCCCTAGTATGACTCACAGCACAACTGTGCTCTCAGCTGAAGGCTCCCTCAGATGTCAGGATATTCAGGGCACTTGACGGTCACATGTACTAGAACTAGAGTTGACCCAAGAAGGGAGGGCATCGTCATCCCAGGAATGATGTGAACACAGGTTCTCTTACACACATGCATTCCACCTGCTCGTCAGGCCATCAGAGTGACCCTCTTCAACGTGCCATCCTCCAGTCATCATGATTATGTAGGGCTGTGTCAGTTCCTCAAAAGGGGACTCATTCTTTAGTGAAGGCATTTTTCTTTTTTTCCTTTATTTCTCATTATTTTTTTAATTCTATTTTATTCTGTTATGTTAGTCACCACACAATACATCATTAGTTTTTGATGTAGCGATCCACGATTCATTGTTTTCATATAACACCCAGTGCGCCATGCAAAACGTGCCCTCCTTAATACCCATCACCGGGCTAACCCATCCCCCACCCCCTCCCCTCTAAAACCCTCAGTTTGTTTCTCAGAGTCCACAGTCTCTCATGGTTCGTCTCTCCCTCTGATTCCCCCCCCCCCCCCATTTTCCTCTTCCTTCTCCTAATGTCCTCCAGGCTATTCCTTATGTTCCACAAATAAGTGAAACCATAGGATAATTAACTTTCTCTGCTTGACTTATTTCACTTAGCATCATCTCCTCCAGTCCCAACCATGTTGATGTAAAAGTTGGGTATTCATTCTTTCTGATGGCTGAGTGATATTCCATTGTGTATATGGACCACATCTTCTTTATCCATTCATCTGTTGAAGGGCATCTCGGCTCTTTCCACAGTTTGGCTATTGTGCACATTGCTGCTATGAACATCGGGGTGCATATGGCCCTTCTTTCCACTACATCTGTGTCTTTGGGGTAAATACCCAGTAGTGCAATTGCTGGGTCATAGGGTGGCTCTATTTTTAATTTTTTGAGGCACCTCCACACTGTTTTCCAAAGTGGCTGTACCAACTTGCATTCCCACCAACAGTGTAAGAGGGTTCCCCTTTCTCCACGACCTCTCCAACATTTGTGGTTTCTTGCCTTGTTAGTGAAGGCATTTTTCTAAGGAACGCCTGGAAAATATTTTTTCATTTTAACAATACTGTAACAAAAACATGGAAGTAATTATACTTCGATGCACTCTTTCTCTTCACTCCTCAGCTTTCATGGGACCTCATTCTCAGCCAACGAAATAGAGATTCAGAGGTGTGGACAGACCTTAATCTACTAAGTCACCATCTTATGAGCTTGGCTTTTCATAGGGAACTTCCAAACAATGCGCATCTTACGTGCACCCACGTTATCACTTCGGTCGACTTCCAGCCTCCTGAAGCATTCTATGTGTAAACCAGAACACAGAAGATTTGATGGAGAAGGTGGGTTGGAGGGTGGATGGTTTACACTGGCAGAACTGTTATCACTTGACTTCTATGTAGAGAGAGGGGGATGGAGACTGAATGGGGGAGAGGTTCAGGTAGCTGGATTCCTTGACCCCAAATCATATACAGCCCTCCTTAGCCTGTGTCCAGTTCCGCACAGATCTGAGATGAGTCAGGTGAGCTCAGGTGACGTGATCTCCGCCCCGGAGGCACTGTGGGCAGGGCTCCCCCCGACCCCCTCCATAGGATCCCCAGTGTTTACTGTTCCCCTGCCTAAGAGAACATTATCCTTCCAGAACTTAAATCTATGAGTCCAGATATTTAATATTTTTTAAAAAATGTAAAAGTTGGAGAAATTTGTGTAGGTTTTGGGAAAACCAGAAGAGTTCTTCTTTGGGAATCATCTTTGAGAAATTTCTGCAGCAAGAGTAGTTGGGATTTAGTTTTGCCAAATTCCCTCTAGCATGAACTTCAGAATTTATGAAGGAGACAGAAAAGGAGATTTTCACTTACCTATTTCACAATTAATATTTAAGGGTATAAATGAGGCAACTGAAATCTGAAAATCCAGTTTTACTGTGCTTTTTACTGTTCTCATCAGAGACCAGACATTTCAATCAGGTGTATATGGAAATAATGAAAAACTAATACTGTCCACACTTGACACAAAACATTTAGAGATAGAAAAAACGCAGATTAAAACATCTGACTTTTCCAAAATTAAAAATGTTCTTTCGGGTAACTCCGGAGTAAAGATAAAAAAATGTGAAATGTAGTAAATCAGGCGATTTGCTGATGTCATGCACATTTGGCTCAAAGGTATTTGAATTTATACATATTCTCCAGATGTGCGCAATCACACCAAGGCCTCGGCCGTGCCCCGTCACTGCCCGATGCTGGGCCCGCGAAGTCCTTCCGCCGCCCCGCGAGCAGGGAAGGTAAACGGAAGCTACCTTCTGTGGTTTCGCACAGGTGAGTTCGGCGTTCACACTCGTCCCACCGAAAAAGAAACAGACATTTAACAGGTGGAGCTGCAGACGTCCCTGCCCCGCACACCGCCGGCATCTGCGCACAGACGTCTCCGCACCCGGGCCGCCCCTCCGAGCCCGCGGACCCACAGGCACGCACAAAGGGTTTTTTATTTAAGCCGTTCTCAAACTGTTGAGAAGGAAGTAGCTCCGCACTCCACATCGCCGGCGCCAACGCTAAGCTGTTAGCTCAGAGTACCCGAATCATTAACTTGAACCAGAGTAGGGCAGCCCGCCCACAGAACAGCCTTGCACATCCCCCAGGCCCTGTGGGCGGAAGTACGCGCAGACTCGAAACGTCCTGGAGGTGGGGCGGAGGCACGCGCCCGCCTCGCACAAGCCCCTCCCTCCAGGCCCCGCCCCACCCGCGCTCGCCGTTTCCGGCCCACCCGGAAGCAGATTTCCCGGATGGAAGGGCGTCTGCGCTGGCGTGAGTTTCAGCAGTTCCAGTTGTGCCTCGCACGTCGCTGCCCTCAGCGTTGCGTCTTTCACGCCCGGAGTCCCGGGCCTCGCGAACCTTACAGCCCCCACCTCCGCCAGCCGTGCCCGCGGGGAGCCCCGCCCGGTCGCTAGACGCTGTGCTGCTGGTCTGGATCCGCGTCTGTTTCCGGTAGGCTGGCTCCCGAGCAGTCTCCGCCCCAACTCTTCTACTTCTGTTCTTTCCACCGTCTCCCCTCCGCACCCCGCGCGTGCCAAGTCCCCACTCGCGAGGTGGGTTCTCGCCCTTCGCGGCCCCGGGAGGGCGGCACCAGGACGCTTCGCTTGGCGCCGAATCCTGTAGACGCAGTCCTGAGTCCTCCTCCACCCGTCGCTCGGGGTCGGCCTGGTTGCTCCTCGGGCCCCTCCACAGTCACCTCCCCGGGGAAGCCCCGTGCTGAGGCGCTCACCGCCCCGGTCCTCTGACACCCCTTGTTCTGTCCCATCCTTTCCCACTGGCTGTGCCACCAGGAAGTGTGCTTTCCCTGGGCAGGGGCATCTTCATTCTCTTCCTGTGAATGTGGAGTTGGGGCAGAAGGATCAGGGGAAAGAGGGAGACCAGGGGAGAACCAGGGAAACAGAGCCAAAGAGAGGGGCGAGAAAAAGCGGGGGTAGAATTGAGGATAGGGAAGTGGGTCCGATGGGCTTAACTTTCTGTATTAACAGCCAAAGTTTAGTTTAACCAGTTCGGCTAATACTCCACATCTTCTTTCTCCCCTCAGGTGACCTTTTACCGCAGTGGGCTGTGAACTGTTTCCCAGGTGAGTACGTTTATGTTCTCTTTGCCCTGTCTCTGGAAACGATCAAGGACATGCTGGATTGTTGTGGAGCTTTGTTGAAAGAGCGCCCGTCTGTTCATAACGGAATAAATTACTCAGCTCTCTCCATCGCTGACCTTCTTTCAGTGTTTTCCAGTGCTACTAATTAGGTCTTCTCGATTTCATATTTTTTGATAGTTTAATAGGATGTTCTGGAAAGGAGGAATTAAATATTAGAGATTGTGAGTAAAACCATGACAGAGAAGCGGCTCGTGCTCAGGAATTGAGATATATGATCTGAAACCTCTGGGGTAGGGGCGTAACGGGCAGAACCTGCCACACTATCCCATCCAGGCCATGTCGTTCCTGTGAGGACAGTGCTGTTCCTCAGGGGGTCGCAAGATAGCTTGAAAAAAGTCCAGACTTTTTAAACCAAGCGTAGCCCAGAAGCATCTCTCCGAGGAGGAGGGAGGCAGAAGCGCGCTGTGTGAAGGGAGTCTGGAGAGGCGGTAAGAGTGGTGTGGGGGGCTTCGGGACCCAGGAATGGGAGAGAGACTGAGACGCTCTGGCGCAGGAGAAACGGAAGTGTCTGCTCTGACCCTGTGCTCAGCAGCTACTAGCAGAGACTGTGGGATCTGTGTTTTCAAGGGAGCATAGGTCCAGCGCATGTACTCACTGCTGCCACACTGCGTGGGCTGCACTAGCATAGGAATGTGTTCTGAAGAAACAGGCAGAAAAATCCATCTGTTGATCTTCATACAGGAGTTTAATGCTCCTGAATTCACCAGTGTTTCAGCGAACAGTGGGGACTGTCTTTGCCACATAGCGAATTCCTTCTTGTTTGTGGCTGCAGTACAGCCAAGTGTTCTGTGGACTGGAAGCCCTACAAGTCATCTCCACACTCAGAAGTGACTCTCAAGATTGGTCTTGCCTGAGAAAGAAGCTCTTCATGTGTCCTTTTGAATTTAGTGTTTCCTTGTTTCATTCTTTAATCTTTTATTTAATCTTTCTTTTAACTTTTACTAATTATCTTATTTGTAAAACTTGAAACGTCAGTTAAACTCTTGCTTCCTTTTACTTTCTCAGTTTGTAAAGTTGAACAATTGGTTCATTCATTTTCAAAACTTCTTTAATAAGTATAAAATTTAAACATTTTTTTCTTCTTTTAAAAAAAGATCTATTTATTTGAGAGAGCACGCGCCCACTCCAGTTGGAGGGGGCAGCAGAGGGAGAGAGAGAATCTCAAGCAGACTTCACTCTGAGTGCAGAGTCTGATGTGGGGCTCAATCTCATGACCTGAGCCGAAATCAGGAGTCAGATGTTTAACTGAGTTACCCCCGCAGGTGCCCCTAAAGATTACACATTTTTTTCAAGATAATAACTGCGGCCTTATACCATGGTTTTGACATTTTTTCTGGAGGGTCAAACAGTCCTAGGACATCCTCACTGAGTCTCACCTATCAGCATAGACCTGTCAGTACAGGACTTTCAACATTCAGGAGGCTCATCCATGAATTAATGTCAGCAAGAATGATGCCCATGAACTAATGGCCCCCCCCCAAAAAAAAAGACGAGTGGGATGAGATAGTGTGAGATGAAGACAAATGCTGATGAATGGGCCCCACCTTTCCCGTGGATTAAAGGAGACAAGAAGGCAACAGCTAGACATAACAGCAGCCCAGAAACACTTCCTTTTTTAATTCAAATTTCAGATTGGAAGGTATCCTAACATTTAAGTGCTAAGAGGATCGATCAAATAGAGAGGGAGTCAAGTTATTACAAGTAATAACGTAAAATTCATGATACGGCAGGAAATAACAGGACTCAAACACAGAGTTAGAGATAAACAACCTAACTGAGAGTAAAAGTAATTCCTCACCTGTTAACGGGAAGATGGCATAAACAGGAGATGCGAGTGCAGGAATACGTCAGTGGTTGAAAGCATCTACCTCCAAAATTACCTACCTCATTTGTGAAATAAGTTACCAACTATCCGATGAATGAAAGAGGAAAGACAAGTCTATGGAAATTCATCTGTCAAAGCAAAGGTTTGAAATAGCATTTATTTTCACATGGGAGTTGGAAATGACATGCAAGACCTAATAGGACTGCCAGGTTTTTTTTGAGAAGTGACTAAAATGACAGGAGATACAGTGGACTATTTATTGTGCTCCTTACTGGAATTATTTCATTGTGGGAGCTAGAAGATTTTTTTTTTTTTTAAGCCAGAAGATTTTATCTCTGCAGCAGTAGAAATGCCACTTAAATGTATAATTCAGTTGTAAATGAGATACTGATGAAACTATTTACTACACTGTGTTGTGTGTTAACATTTTCTTTCCTGTTAGCCAAAATATAAAGTATAAGGTTGGCTTCCGATTTTAATTAATTAGTAAATTCTTTTCTAAATTTAAATTTTAGGTAGTTAACACTATGCAATATTAGTTTCTGGAGTACAATTCAGTGATTCATCACTTACTTACAACATCCAGTGCTCATCATAACAAGTGCCTTCCTTAATAGCCATCACCCATTTAGCCAGTCTCCCACCCACCTGACTCCAGAAGCCCTCAGTTTGTTCTCTGTTGTTGAGTCTCTTGGCTTGTTTCCCTCCGTCCTTTTTTCCTTTCCCCCTTCCCATATGTTCATCTCTTTTCGTTCTTAAATTCCACATATGAGTGAGATAATACAGGATTTGTCTTTCTCTGACTTATTTCACTTAGCATAATACACTCTACTTCCATCCACCTTGTTGCAAGTGGCAAGATTTCATTTTTTTTTTTTGATGGCTGAGTAGTATTCCATTGCATATATACACACCACATCTTTATCCACTCATCAGTTGATGGACATTTGGGCTCTCTCCATAGTTTGGCTATTGTTGATAAATATCGGGGTGCATGTCCCCCTTTGAATCCGTACATTAGTATCCTTGGGGGAAATACCTAGTACTGCAATTGCTGGATGGTGGGGTAGTTCTATTTTAAACTTCTTGAGGAGCCTCCATACTGTTCTCCAGAGTGGCTGTACCAGTTGGCATTCCCACCAACAGTGTTAAGAGGGTTCCCCTTTGGCCACATCCTTGCCAACACCTGTTGTTTCTTGTGGTGCTAATTTTAGCTATTCTGAACAGGTGTGAGGTGGTATCTCATTGTGGTTTTGGTTTGTATTTCCCTGAGGATGAGTGACGTTGAGCATCTTCATGTGTCTGTTGGCCATCTGGATGTCTTCTTTGGAAAAGGTGTCTATTCATGTCTTCTGCCCATTTCTTAACTTGGTTATTTGTTTTTTGGGTGTTAAGTTTGATAAGGTCTTTGTAGATTTTGGTTATTAATCCTTTATTCGATATGTTTTTTGCAAATACGTTCTCCCATTCATAGGCTCCCTTTTAGTTTTGTTGGTTGTTTCCTTTGCTCTGCAGAAGCTTTTTATCTTGATGAAGTCCCAATAGTTCATTTTTGCTTTTGTTTCCCTTGCCTTTGGAGATGTGTCTAGCAAGAAGTTGCTGTGGCCAAGGTTGAGGAGGTTTCGGCCTGTGTTCTCCTCTAGGATTTTGATGATGCCTGTCTCACCATTAAGTCTTTCATCCACTTTGAGTTTATGTTTGTGTATGGGGTAAGAAAATGGTCCAGTTTCATTCTTCTACATGTAGCTGTCCAACTTTCGCAACACCATTTCTTAAAGAGACTGTCTTTTTTCCATTGGGTATTGTTTTCTGCTTTGTTGAAGATTAATTGACCATAGGGTTGAGTGTCCATCTCTGGGGTCTCTACTCTGTCCCATTGATCTCTTTGTCTGCTTTGTGCCAGTACCATGCTGTCTTGATGATTACAGCCTTGTAATATAGCTTGAAGTCAGGCATTTTGATGTCATCAACTTTGGTTTTCTTTTTCAACATTCCTCTGGCTATTCAGGGCCTTTTCTCGTTCCATACAAATTTTAGGATTGTTTGTTCCAGCTCTCTGAGAAATGTAGATGGTATTTTGATAGAGATTGTACTGAATGTGTAGATTGCTCTGGGTAGCAGAGATATTTTAACAGTATTTATTCTTCCAGTCCATGAGCCTGGAGTGTTTTTCCATTTCTTGGTGTCTTCCTCAATTTCTTTCATAAATGTTCTGTAGTTTCTAGAATACCGATCCTTTACCTCTTTGGTTAAGTTTATTCCTAGTTATCTTATGGTTTTGATGCCATTGTAAATGGGATCAATTCTTAATTTTTGTTTTTTCTGTCTCATTGTTAGTATATAGAAGTGCAACTGATTTCTCTGCATTAATTTTATATCCTGCCAAATTGCTGAATTCCTGTATGACTTTTAGCATTTTTGGGGGTGGAGTCTTTTGGGTTTTCCACATAAAGTATCATGTCATCTGCGAAGAGAGAGTTTGACTTCTTCGCCAATTTGAGTGGCTTTTATTTCTTTTTGTTGTCTGATTGCTAAGGCTAGGACTTCTAGCACTATGTTAAACAACAGTGGGGAAAGTGGTGTTCCTGACCTTAGGAGAAAAGCTCTCAGTTTTTCCACATTGAGAATGATAGTCACTGTGGGCTTTTCATATATGGCTTTTATGATATTGAGGTATGTTCCTTCTATTCCTACACTGTGGAAAGTTTTAATCAAGAAAGGATGATGTACGTTGTCAGATGCTTTTTTTGCGTCTATTGAGAGGATCATATGGTTCTTGTCCTTTCTTTTATCAACATAGTATATCACATTGATTTGCAGATGTCGAACCACTCTTGCAGACTGGGAAAAAATCCCACTTGGTCGTGGTGAGTAATCCTTTTAATGTACTGTTGGATCCTACTGGTTAATATCTTGATGAGAATTTTGGCATCCATGTTCATCAGAGATACTGGTCTGTAATTCTCCTTTTTGGTGGGGTCTTTGGTTTTGGGATCAAGGTAATGCTGGCCTTATAGAACGAGTTTTGAAGTTTTCCTTCCATTTCTGTTTGTTGAAACAGCTTCAGAAGACTAGGTATTAGTTCTTCTTAAATGTTTTGGTAGAATTCCCCTGGGAAGACATCTGGCCCTGGACACTCTCTGGGAGATTTTTTTTTTTTATTATTAACATATAATGTATTATTTGTTTCAGGGATACAGGTCTGTGATTCATCAGTCTTACACAATTCACAGCGCTCACCATAGCACATACCCTCCCCAGTGTCCATCACCCAGCCACCCCATCCCTCCCACCCTCCTCCCCTCCAGCAACCCTCAGATTGTTTCCTGACATTGAGTCTCTTATGGTTTGTCTCCCTCTCTGGTTTCGTCTTGGTTCATTTTTCCCTCCCTTCCCCTATGAGCCTCTGTCTTGTTTCTCAAATCCTGATATCAGTGAGATCATATGATAATTGTCTTTCTCTGATTGACTTATTTCGCTTAGCATAATGCCCTCTAGTTCCATCCACGTTGTTTCAAATGGCAAGATTTCATTTTTTTGATCACTAATATTGTGTTGTATATATATACCGTATCTTCCTTATCCATTCATCTGTCGATGGACATCTTGGCTCTTTCCACAGTTTGGCTATTGTGGACATTGCTGCTATAAACATCGGGGTGCACGTGCCCCTTCGGATCACTACATTTGTATCTTTGGGGTAAATACCCAGTAGTGCAATTGCTGGGTTGTAGGGTAGCTCTATTTTCAACTTTTTCAGGAACTTCCATACTGTTTTCCAGAGGGCTGCACCAGCTTGCTTCCCACCAACAGTGTAGGAGGGTTCCCCTTTCTCTGCATACTCGCCAACATCTCTCATTTCTTGACTTGTTAATTTTAACCATTCTGACTGGTGTGAGGTGGTATCTTATTGACGTTTTGATTTGTATTTCCCTGATGCTGAGGGTGTTGAGCACTTTTTCATGTGTCTGTTGGCCATTTGGATGTCTTTGCAGAAATGTCTGTTCATGTCTTCTGCCCATTTCTTGATTAGATTAGTTGTTCTTTAGGTGTTGAGTTTGGTAAGTTCTTTACAGATTTTGGATACTAGCCCTTTATCTGATATGTCATTTGCAAATATCTTCTCCCATTCTGTCGGTTGTCTTTTGGTTTTGTGGACTGTTTGCTCTGCAAAAGCTTTTTATCTTGATGAAGTCCCAATAGTTCATTTTTGCCCTTGCTTCCTTGCCTTTGGTGATGTGTCTAGGAAGAAGTTGCTGTGGCTGAGGTCGAAGAGGTTGCTGCCTGTGTTCTCCTCAAGGAATTTGACAGATTCCTGTCTCACATTGAGGTCTTTTATCCATTTTGAGTCTGTTTTTGTGTGTGCTCTAAGGAAATGGTCCAGTTTCATTCTTCTGCAGGTGGCTGTCCAGTTTTCCCAACACCATTTGTTTAAGAGACTGTCTTTTTTCCATTGGACATTCTTCCCTGCTTTGTCGAAGATGAGTTGACCATAGAGGTGAGGGTCCATTTCTGGGCTCTCGATTCTGTTCCATTGATCTCTCTGTTTTTGTGCCAGTACCATACTGTCTTGATGATGACAGCTTTGTAATAGAGCTTGAAGTCCAGAATTGTGATGCCAACAGCTTTGCTTTTCCTTTTCAACATTCCTCTGTCTATTTGGGGTCTCTTCTGGTTCCATACAAATTTTAGGATTATTTGTTCCATTTCTTGAAAGAAGTTGATATTTTGATGAGAATTGCATTAAAATGTGTAGATTGCTCTCGGTAGCATAGACATTTTCACAATATTTGTTCTCCCAATCCATGAGCATGAAACGTTTTCCCATTTCTTTGTGTCTTCCTCAGTTTCTCTCATGAGTATTCTGTAGTTTTTAAAGTACAGATTCTTTGCCTCTTCGGTTAGGATTTATTCATTCCTAGGTATCTTATGGCTTTGGGTGCAGTTGTAAATGGGATCAACTCCTTAATTGCTCTTTCTTCTGTCTTGTTGGTATATAGAAATGCAACTGATTTCTGTGCATTGATTTTATATCCTGCCACTTTACTGAATTCCTATATGAGTTCTAGCAGTTTTGGGGTGGAGTCTTTTGGGTTTTCCACATAAAGTATCATATCATCTGCAAAGAGTGAGAGTTTGACTTCTTTGCCGATTTGGATGCCTTTTAGTTCTTTTTGTTGTCTGATTGCTCAGGCTAGGCCTTCTAGTACTATGTTGAATAGCAGTGGTGATAGTGGACATCCCTGCCATGTTCCTGACCTTGGGGGAAAAGCTCTCAGTTTTTCCCCATTGAGTAGGATGTTTGCGGTGGGTTTTTCATAGATGGCTTTTATGATATTGAAGTATGTGCCCTCTATCCCTACACTGTGAAGAGCTTTAATCAAGAAAGGATGCTGTACTTTGTCAAATGCTTTTTCTGCATCTATTGAGAGGATCATATGGTTCTTGTTCTTTTATTAATGTATTGTATCACATTGATTCATTTGCAGATGTTGAACCAACCTTGCAGCCCAGGAATAAATCCCACTTGGTCGTGGTGAATAGTTCTTTTAATGTACTGTTGGAACCTATTGGCTAGTATTTTGGTGACAATTTTTGCATCCATGTTCATCAGGGATATTGGTCTGCAATTCTCCTTTGTGATGGGGTTTTGGCTGGTTTGGGGATCAAGGTAATGCTCACCTCATAAAATGAGTTTGGAAGTTTTCCTTCCATTTCTATTTTTTGGAACAGTTTCAGAAGAATAGGCATTAATTCTTCTTTAAATGTTCGGTAGAATTCCCCTGGGAAGCCATCTGGCCCTGGGCTCTTGTTTCTTGGGAGATTTTTGATTACTGCTTCAATTTCCTTAGTGGTTATGGGTCTGTTCAGGTTATCTATTTCTTCCTGGTTCACTTTTTGGTAGTTTCTATTTCTCTAGGAATGCATCCATTTCTTCCAGATTATCTAATTTGTTGGCATATAGTTGCTCGAAATATGTTCTTATAATTGTTTGTATTTCTTTGGTGTTGGTTGTGATCTCTCCTCTTTCATTAATGATTTTATTTAGGTCTTTTTTCTTTTTGATAAGTCTGGCCAGGGTTAATCAATCTTACTAATTCTTTCAAGGAACCAGCTCCTAGTTTTGTTGATCTGTTCTACTGTTCTTTTGATTTCTATTTCATTGATTTCTGCTCTGATCTTTATTATGTCTCTTCTGCTGGGTGTAGGCTTTATTTCCTATTCTTTCTCCAGCTCCTTTAGGTGTAGGGTTAGGTTGTGTATTTGAGATCTGCCTTGTTTCTTGAGAAAGGCTTTTATTGCTCTCTGCTTTCTTTTTAAGACCGCCTTTGCTGTATCCCATAGATTTTGAACAGTTGTGTTTTCATTTTCATTGGTTTCCATGAATTCTTTAAATTCTTCTTTAATTTCCTGGTTGACCCATTCATTCTTTAGTAGGATGCTCTTTAGCCTCCATGTATTTGAGTTCTTTCCAACTTTCCTCTTATGATTGAGTTCTAGTTTCAAACCACTGTGGTCTGAAAATATGCAGGGAATGATCCCAATCTTTTGGTACCGGTTGAGACCTGATTTGTGACCTAGGATGTGATCTATTTTGGCGAATGTTCCATGTACACTACAGAAGGATGTGTATTCTGTTGCTTTGGGCTGGAATGTTCTGAATATATCTGTGAAGTCCATCTGGTCCAATGTGTCATTTAAAGTCTTTATTTCCTTGTTGATCTTTTGCTTAGATGATCTGTCCATTTGAATGAGGGGGGTATTAAAATCCCCTACTATTTTGTACTGTTGTTGATGTGTTTCTTTGATTTTGTTATTAATTGGCTTATATAAGTGGCTGCTCCCATGTTAGGGGCATAGATATTTACATGATTGTTAAGATCTTCTTGTTGGATAGACCCTTTAAAGTAGGATATAGTGTCCTTCTTCATCTCTTATTACAGTCTTTGCTTTAAAATCTAATTTGTCTGATACGAGGATTGCCACTCCAGCTTTCTTTTGACGTCCATTAGCATGGTAAATGTTTTTCTACCCCCTCACTTTCAATCTGGAGGTGTCTTTGCATCTAAAATGAGTCTCTTGCAGATAGCATATCAGTGGGTCTTGTTTTTTTATCCAGTCTGATACCCTGTGTCTTTTGATTGGGGCATTGAGCCCATTTACATTCAGGGTAACTATTGAAAGATATGAATTTAGTGCCATTGTGTTCCCTGTAAGGTGACTGTACTGTATACTGTTTCTTTTCCTTTCTGGTCTATGTTACTTGTAGGCTCTTTCTTTGCTTAGAGGACCCCTTTCAATATTTCTTGTAGGGCTGGTTTTGTGTTTGCAAATTCTCTTAGTTTTTGTTTGTCCTGGAAGCTTTCTGTTTCTCCCATTTTCACTGACAGCCTACCTGGATACAGTATTCTTGGCTGCATATTTTTCTCGTTAGTGCCGTGAATATATCATGACAGTCCTTCCCGGCCTGCCAGGTCTCTGTGGATAGGTCTGTTGCCAAACTAATGTTTCCACTGTTGTAGGTTACAGACCTCTTGTCCCGAGCTGCTCTCAGGATTTTCTCTTTGCCTCTGAAACTTGTGAGTTTTATCTTAGATTTTGGGGTGTTGACCTATTTTTATTGATTTTGAGGGGGGGTTCTCTGTGCCTCCTGGATTTTGATGCCTGTTTCCTTCCCCAAATTAGGGAAGTTCTCTGCTGTAATTTGCTCCAGTATACCTTCTGCCCCTCTCTCTCTTTCTTCTTCTGGGATCCCAATTATTCTAATGTTGTTTCGCTTTATGGTATCACTTATCTCTCGAATTCTCCCCTCGCGATCCAGTAGTTGTTTATCTCTCTTTTTCTCAGCTTCTTTATTCTCCATCATTTGGTCTTCTATATCACTAATTCTCTCTTCTGCCTCATTTATTCTAGCAGTTAGAGTCTCCATTTTTTATTGCACCTCGTAGTAGCCTTTTTGATTTCGACTTGGTTAGATTTTACTTCTTTTATTTCTCCAGAAAAGGATTCTTTAGTACCTTCTATGGTTTTTTCAAGCCCAGCTAGTATCTTTATAATCGTCATTCTGAACTCTAGTTCCGACATCTTACTAATGTGTGTATTGATTACGTCCCTGGCAGTTGGTAGTAGCTCTTGTTCTTTTTTTGAGGTGGTTTTGTCCATTTTATCATTTTGTCCAGAGGAGGATAGATGAATGAAAGAATAAAATGCTAACAGGGTAACAATGACCCCAGAAAAATATAGACTAAACAAATCAGAAGAGATCGAAACCAGGGGGAAAAGAAAGGGAAATAAAATATATATATATAAAATATATATACACACACACATATGATCAGGCTGTTGATAGAACAGAGCCACACACTAGATTTTGGGTGTATTTTGGTCTGTTAGAGGAAATTGCCTCCCAAAATTTTAAAGAATGAAAAATGTGTGTATACACACACACACACACACACACACACACACACACACACACACACACATAAATAAGGTAAATACAATGAAGGGATGGAATATGGATGTAAAGATGAAAATTAAAAAAGTTTTTTAAAAAGGAGTTGATAAGTTGGTTGAAAAAAGAATGAAAACAAAAAGAGAATGTGATCAGGCAGGAAACTAGGACATCATACACCAGATTTAGGGTTATTTTGTTCTGTTAGAAGAAACTGTATCCCAAAGTTTTAAAGAAAAACTTATATATGAAAAATAAGTTTATATAAAGGATAAAATATGACTGAAAATGAAAATTGAAAAAGATTTTTAAAAAGGAATTGATAAGATGTTGGTTGAAAAAGGGAAGAAGAAAAATTCAACTAAAAATACAGAAAAAAAAAAGAAAATTAAAAAAAAATTAACTTTGAAAGACTAGAGAACCATGGGGAAAAAGTCATGAATTCTCTGTGCTGTATTCCCCTAGCTCTGGGGTTTTGCCGTTCGCATTGATCGATAAACTTGGTCTTGGCTGGATATTCTTGCTGATCTTCTGGGGAGGGGCCTGTTGCAGAGATTCTCAAATATCTTTCCCCGAGGCGGAATTGCACTGCCCTTGCCAGGGGCAAGGCTAAGTAATCTGCTCGGGTTTGTTCCCAGTAGCTTTCGTTCCTTGCAAGCTTTCCGTACAGCTTTGGAGGACGAGAGTGAAAATGGCGGCCTCCCTATCTCTGGTCCTGGAGGAGCTGAGAACTCGGGGCCCCACTCCTCAGTGCGCCCTCAGAGAAAAGCAGTCAATCACTCCCGTCTCCCTGATGTTCAGCCGCACTCCATGCTCACCTGGCTCGTGACCAAGCATTTCTGTCTCTGGCACATGACCCTGTTTGGAGTCTCCAGACCCAGCAGATTCCTGTACCGGGCTCCTGCGCCACTCCTCCCAGGGCAAGAAGGGGAGTTTCCCCGGATCTGCCGCTTGTTGGGTCCCTGCTCAAAGAGCAGTGGCCCAGCTGTGCCGTGGATCACAGTTTATGGCAACCCTGAGCTGAGAGCCCACTCCTCGGCTCTGTCTTTGCTGCTGGCTTACCCGCTCCGATACCTGGGAGGTCTGCTGCACTCAGGCACCCCTGGTCTTTCTGTGACCCCAAGGGTACTGAGACCACACTGTCCCAGCGAGTTTTCCACCCCCCCCCACCCCCCGACTGGAGCAATGTCCCTCAGTGGAGCAGACTTCTAAAAGTTCCGATTTTGTGCTCTGTTGCTGTATCACTTGCCGGTAGCGGCCCACGGAGGCCCCCTCCCCCTGTGGTCTTCCCATATGTCACCTTGGATTCACTTCTCCACACATACTACCTTCCAGAAAGTAGTCGCTCTTCTGTTCATAGAATTGCTATTCTTCTCTTCGATCTCCTGTTGAGTTTGTAGGTGTTCTGAATGGTTTGATCCCTATCCAGCTTTAGGTCTCCTACTCCTACCCCATCTTGCTCCTCCCCCCGGGAGATTTTTGATTACTGCTTCAATTTCCTTGCTGGTTATGGGTCTGTTCAGGTTTTCTGTGTCTTCCTGTTTCACTTTTTGGTAGTTTATATGTTTCTAGGAATGCATCCATTTCTTCCAGATTGCCTAATCTGTTGGCATATAGTTGTTCATAATATGTTCTTATAGTTGTATTTCATTGGTGTTTGTTGTGATTTCTCCTCTTTCACTCATGATTTTATTAATTTGAGTCGTTTCTCTTTTCTTTTTGATAAGTCTGGCTATGGGTTTGTTGATCTTATTAATTCCTTGTGAGAACCAGCTCCTAGTTCTGTTATCTGTTCTGCTGTTCTTTTGGTTTCTGTTTCATTGATTTCTGTTCTGTTTATTAATTCTCATCTCCGGTTTGGTTTAGGTTTTATTTGCTGTTCTTTCTCTAGCTCCTTTAGGTATAAGGTTAGCTTGTGTATCTGAGACTTTCCTTCTTTCTTGTGAAATGTCTGTATTGCTATGTACCTTCCCTCTTTGCTGCATTGCAAAGGTTTTGAACAGTTGTGTTTTCATTGTTTCCATGAAATTTTTTTTAATTCTTCCTTAATTTCCTGGTTGACCCATTCATTCTTTAGTAGGATGTTATTTAACCTCCAAGTATTTGACTTCCTTCCAAATTTCCTCTTGTGATTGAGTTCAACTTTCAAAGCACTGTAGTCTGAAAATACGCAGGGAATAATCCCAGTCTTTTGGTACTGGTTGATACCTGATTTGTGACCCAGTATGTGATCTATTCTGGAGAATGTTCCATGCGCACTCAAGAAGAATGTGTATTATGTTGCTTTAGGGTGGAATGCTCTGTATCTGTGAAGTCCATCTGGTCCAGTGTGTCATTCAAAGCCCTCGTTTCCTTGTTTCCTTGATCTTTTGCTTAGATCATCTGTCCATTGCTGTGAGTGGGCTGTAAAAGTCCCCTACGATTAACATGTTATTACAAACGTGTTTCTTTAATTTTATTATTAATTGGTTTATAGAATTGCTCTCAAGTTAGAAGCATATATATTTATAATTGTTAGATCTTGTTGGATAGACCCTTTAAGTATGATATAGCGTCCCTCTTCATCCCTTACTACAGTCTCTGGTTTAAAATCCAATTTGTGTTATAGAAGGATTGCTACGCCAGCTTTCTTTTGATGGCCAGTAGCATGAGAAATGGTTCTCCACCCCCTCACTTTCAGTCTGCAGGTGTGGTGTCATTGGGTCTAAAATGAGTCTTTCGTAGGCAGCATATAGATGAGTGTTTTTTTTTTTTAATCCATTCTGATACCCTATGTCTTTTGATTAATGCATTTAGTCCATTTACATTCAGAGTGTTAGTCCATTTACATTCAGAGTGATTATTGAGAGAGATGAATTTAGACCCATTGTGTGACCTGTAGAGTTGGTGTTTCTGTTGATAATCTGTGTTCCTTTCTAGTCTTTGTTGTTTTCGGTCTTTTTGTCTCCAGAGAATTTCTTGCAGGGCTGGGTTACTGGTCACGGACTCTTAGTTTTTGTCTGTCTGGAAAACTATCACTCCTCCTATTCTGAATGACAGCCTTGCTGAATAAGGAATTCTTGGATGAATATTTTTCCCGTTCAGCATGTTGAATATATCCTTCCAGTCCATTCTGGCCTGCCAGTTCTCTGGACAGATCTGCTGTGAACCTGATCTGTCTTCCCTTGTAGGCTAAGGACCTATTTTCTCTTGCTGATTTCAGGATTCTTTTCTTGTCTGCGTATTTTGTGAATTTAACTATGATAGGCTTTGGTGATGGAGGGTTTTGAATTTAATGGGAGTTCTCTGTGCTTCTTGGATTTTGATGTCTGTGTTCTTCCCCAGATTAGGGAAGTTTTCAGCTATAGTTTGTTCAGATAAGCCTTCTGCCCCTTTATCTTTCTCTTCATCTTCCAGGACTACTATGATACAAATGTTACTACATTTTAATAGGTCACTGAGTTCCCTAAGTCTGCCTTCATGGTCCATTACCTTTCTTTCCCTCTTCTTTTCAGCTTCATTATTTTCCATAATTATATCTTCTATATCACTGATTGCTCCTCTGGTTTATCCATCCTCATTTTTATGGCCTGCATTTGTGTTTGCAACTCGGTTATAGCATTTTTAATTTTGGCCCGACCAGATTTTAGTTCTCTTGTCTCTGCAGTAAGGGAGTCTCTGTTGTCTTCTATGCTTTCCTCAAGCCCAGCTAGTATCCTTATAATCATTGTTTTAAATTCTAGTTCAGACATCTTACTTATATCTATATTGATCAAATCCCTAGCTGTGAGTTCTACCTCGTGTTCTTCCTTTTGGGGTCATTGTCATTTTATCCAGAAAAAAATGAAGAAAGAGAAAAAAGAAGAAAAAAAACACAAAGCAAAAAACAAAGAAAAAGAAAAAATAGGAAAACAAAAACAAAAAAGCAAGGAAAAAAAAACTAGATCCTGGGTGTGTTTTGTTCTGCTTGTTAAAAGAATCTAGAACCCAAAATAAAGAAATGAAAGTATGCAAAAAATTTATATGTATTTAAAATATATAAATAAGACTAATAAAAAATAAAAGGACTTGGAAAATATAAAAAAATAAAGAATGTAGAAAGGAAGCTCAATTCTATTTCCCTAGAGTTGAAGCTTTGCAGCACTCTAGGTAATCAATAAACTTGGTGGGACCTAGTTGTCTGTGCCATCTTCTGGGGGAGGGGCCTGCTGCACTGATTCTCAGGCTGTCTTGTTTCAGTGGAAATGCCTCTCCAGGATGCAGTGTGGGCAGGGCTGCTGTACCAGCCTCCAGACTCCAGCCTCCATTTTGTGTCCCTCCTTTGCTCCCTGAAGGCTTTCAGCACTGATGGGACAGATGAAGATGGCTGCTTCCTGCTCTCTAGCCTGGGAGCTAAAAGTTCAGCCCCCCAGCTCTTCAGCGAACGCTCCCAGAAGAGAAATCAGTTGGCCTATTTGTGACCTTGGTTTCCATCTGATCGCTGCGTTCACACTGCCCGTGGCCGAGCCTTTTTATCTGAGGCGTGTGACCGAGTTTCGAAAAGTCCAAATTTCAGGTACTCCCATGCCGTGGACCCACACTGTTCCTGGGGGAGGGGGTGTGTTAAAAATTATGAAAGGTTGGATTTGAAAGGTTTTCCTATTATAGTATTAATTTGAAAGATACATTTGCTTTGGTTTTATACTTCCTTCATATCTAATTGCCTTTGCTTTCCAATTAGTGTTGTTGCTAGAAAGTAAGAGGCAAGAAAGCAAGATGATTTTGGTTATGTTAACTTGTAAACTTTTATCTCCTTAGTACCTGGAATAGCCTGGCCCATAACTGGTGTTGGGATTCAAGGCAGCTTACTTAATAACATCATTTTTCCAGGTTGCAGTTCTGAAAGGGAAGGGAAGAAGGGGGAATAGGTGTAGATACCAGTCGTTTGTATTGGCAGATTTGTTGGAGAACATGGTTTTGGTATGGAGAAAACAAATGTTGCACCCCAGAACCAAGCAGCTGTGTCCAAATAGCCTGGAAAGGGCTGGGAAACCTTAATGGTTAGCAATGCTCTAAAAATATTAAGGTGATACTGAGGATGAGGAAGGGCTTCTTCCTAGGGACTCTTTAAGGGATTTGGAGGGAGGGGCTAAGCTGTGTAGTCACCCATCCTGAAGTCACCAAAGTCACCATCCTAAAGTCACTCTTCCTGCTTGGATGGGAAGTTGTTCAATACAGTGTCGTGTGAATAAATAGCTTGGAACCATTCATTCTAAAGTTTGCTTGTATGGCTATGTTATTAAATATACATTTAATTTCTCTTTCAGGGGACAGTTTCTATTGACCACACACTAGAGCCCATTTTGAAATGTTTGCTTGGACTGCTTTCTTGTAGTGTGAGTCCTTTTTTGTCCTCAGCACAGGCTCTGTGCCACTAGTTAAATTATTGCTGATTCATCTGTGTGTTACACTTAACACGCAAATCTTCTCTAAATCCATCTCTTGTGATAGTTGAGGAAGAGTTCACTTGGTTCTAAGATTACCGGTCACAGTTGGTTCCCCTGAAGATTTTGTAGGCGTTCTTCATGATCACATTTTATTCACCGAATATCATCTCATATCTCACTTGAGCATTTATAACGATCCTCCAGTCATTCATCTTTGATTTACAGCCTCTTTGGGGGGCACTCTTACTTTGTATTGCTTTATATACGTTTATCCAAACTGTGTTTTCCACAAACTCACAAATTTATTTTTGTACGTTTTAGTACTTCTTTACTGAATTCATGAAATTATTTTTTGTCATATCATGTCCTTTGTAATCTTTAGCAGTAACATGAATTTTATAGGGCTTGTTTTTCACAGCTTTCAATGTTTTTTACTTAATCCTTTTCTCTTTTGCTCATTTTAAGCCTGTCAGCAACATTAATGAGTGACTTTTCAGCAGTGTCTCTTTTCCCTTCTTGTACCTCCCAATGTGGTCTCTTTTAAATGGCTTTTATTTTATTTTTGGAAGTTTTGGAGCTTTGCCAAGTCATTTTTCCTTCGTCCTTTGTAATCTCTTTCATCCTTATAATTCTGCTTTGACGTCCTCTCTTTAGGGTTTTTAATGATTTGTTGTTTATCCATTACTAAAATTATTGGATGATTTTTAAATGCTTTGCTCCAAGGCAAAGGATTCTTTGAATATTAATACTCAGTTACGTTTGCACTCCTACCTCTTCCTTTTTATAATAGTTACTGTGCTATTTTTTTTTTTTCATGCATTTTCATTGAGTTGAATTCACCTTAAACCCCATGAATTCATGTTTGTAGTTTGCAGAGAAATACATGCAGGGTCATGCTACAGCAGCACCTCTTCCTGACTCAAAATGATGGCTGTTTAACACCGGACATTTGGAAAGTTTGTGGGACCTAGGTGGCATTTTCCATAATCTAAGAAATAGCAGCTCCTGAGAAGCTGCTTTTTATTTACAGTTTTGATCCACTCATGACCTTCTTTGATGCCTACCACTTGGAAACATGGACAAAACACAGTGATACCTAGGTAAAGTCTTCCTTAATTCATAGGACTTTCCTGTTTTATATGTGTAGGGATTCCCTGGATATCCCTATATTTCCTTTGAAGAAAAATTCTAAAGGTTAAACATAACTTTACATTTCAATCTAAATTTGCCTCGAAGGCAAAACCTAACATAATCCCATGGCCGGTGCGATACTAGTTTCCCTAGATTTTCCTTCTGCTTGGATTCTCCCATATGTTCTGGATAACTCAGTTGGTAAACCATATTTACAGAATATGGTGTCCTGGATATTGGCTACCTTTCCCCAGTTATCAGATCCCTGTATTAATATATGGTTTCTCTTTCAGATCTGAATCAAAGCTCTGTCCTCTCCACTGAGAGGCTCACAGGGAAATAAGAGGATACAGTGCCCAGAATCCAGCTGTCACCTCTGCAGACATTTAAACAACTCTCCAGTTCCTCAGACCCCGCAGCTCACCCAAGAAGGCAAAAGATTTTGATTTCTTCATCACAGTACATGTATACAGTGGGCAGAGAGCAAAGCTTGGTAATCACCTTGGCACTGCCTGGCTCTGTGATGCTGAGGACATTCTCATTTCTGTGCATTACAGAAGAGATTCAGATTTCCAGGTATGGACCAATGTCCAGGGGAGGGGTGTTCTCACTATTCTGAAGGGCAAGTATCTCAAAGCTCAGGGAAGAGGCAGGTGTCAGAGGGGTATAGAGCCATACGGCCTAGTCCAAGTGCCCTAAAAGAAAAAATACTGGAATAAGGGCTGAGGGCACAGTTGGAGCAGGTATCCACCCACTTTCTGGCCTTGTAGCCATGGAGGAGGACAGCAAGGGGCCAGAGGTAAAACTGTGGGCTCTCATCAGCTTTGGAGATGAATGTCAGTTTTCTTCCTCTGCAGAGTTTGTAAGCTTTGGAAGATGCTAGTTGAGCATTCTGCACTATGGAGACATGTACCTGACACCTTACAGGGTATGTATGTATGGACTCTTATTTGGGAAAGTGCTTGAGGGTATCTGCTTTATATGGATGGCAGTTCTTACACAGAACCCATCCTCGCCTTCTCAAAGGGTATATATATATATATGGTGGCTCAGTGGAGCTTTGACATTGTTCAGGAGCCCTGAACGTTAATCATTCCACTCTGATTCAACTTGAAGGCAGCTGATTTTAGTCCTTTGATCATCAGAATGTTTGGCTGTTGCAGGTAAGGCTTCTCTTCTGGCGACACATGGGATCAGGGTTCCTGTCACTGAGTGTGGGATGCTACTGAGCTGAGGCATAAATGGTTCTGAAATCATTCCAGCTCTAATTAAGGAAGTTGGGAAGAAGTGCCTCCATCTGACTAAACTGTAGTTGCATGTTACATACTTGAGGAAACTCCCAGTCACCAAAACTCCCCCAATTCCTGACAAATCTGGAACTACACAACTCTAAAATTTCAAAGTCCTGGATCTTTGAGGAAAGTGACTACTCTTCACTACTCTTAACAACAGAACCTTGGCTTGGACGCTGTTCCTGCCTTCAGTGACAGGTGGTGACCTTGTCCAGCTGAAGGCTCTGCATTTCCTGGAAATGGTAAACATTTCCTTAAATGTCAGCTAAGGGGCTCATGATGGCCCTCTCTGAAGTTGATGGATTCCAGAACCTAAAACTCCTTCTCAGATGAATTTCTACAGGCAGTAGTAGTAGCATCTTCAGAAGCTTTAGAAACTCAGAACGAGAGTGAATGGTCTCACAAACCAAGTATAGTCTCAACTAGAAAGGATGGATTTACTGCAGCCGTTGGAGCCAAATACTCCTCCCACAGCTGAAGACTTCCCCTCTACCCCTCGCATCTTCTTTGTGTGCCTAAAATGCCCAGACCCCAAACCCCCAGGTTCCTGGAAGTCCATGCCCCATGTCAGGAGAGAGGGTACCAAGGCTCTTCTGCAGAAAGTTCTCCACTCTCTAGTTCCCTTCAGTCCCAGCCCGAACCCATCCATCGAAGGGTGGAAGTGAAGACACAATATGACTCAGTTCCGCTTCTCACCACCCTCACTTACACACCCTGCATCCTTTTTTATCCTTTCCCTTCCTGCCCAATGGTTATCCCTCTGGGGTTCCTATTTTTCACAGGCATTTGAACCATGCGAAGACCTAACTCATCGTAAACTGTGGTCAGGGAACAGGCTTTTGAGCCAGATAAATATGAGCCAGTAGTTCAACCAATTGCTTTCTGGGTTTTGTCAGGTCACGTGACTCCTGTATAAGTTGGTTTCCTAAAAGGAAAAGTGAGGATGATAATGGCAAACCTGTAGGGTCTTCTGAATAAATGGCAAGACTATAAGTGAATACCTGTCACCCAGTATGTCATCAATTTGGATCAATACTGGCAGATAGCTTCTTAGCCCATCTATGAGTTATCCGTAGACTTTGTACAGAGCAGGGCTGGGAGATGTAACTAAGTTCAAGAGAATCCTTAGGCTTACAGCCTTGGAATGGACACCTCTGCTGGATTGGGAGTTCTGGGTTAGGGAGGAAATTGCTAATGGAGGCGAGAAACCACATTCTGTGGATCTGTTGGAAAGGGAATCCTACAGGGTAGTGGCCTCTGGCACTTGTGCAGGAGGTAACTGACTCTCTGAAACAAAGTCTTGATTTATAGCAATTGCTGATTTCCTTGTATACTGTGGCAGAATTCAAGCTAACAGGGGCTTACCATCCAGTTTACAAAACTCCTGAATATTTTATAAGCAACTCTTGGGAGCCAGTACGTGCCAAGTCAAACGTAACTACCAGAGGCATTGAAGGGACTGTATTTAAAAAATTAGTAACTCTCCTTTGTTGCCCCAGGGTAGGAGTACAGTGGTGGAGCTGAGAAAGGGCAGTCTCACTGGGATCCTCCGGCTTCCCTTTTGAGGAAGCCAATTAGGGTAGCTCCTTCTGCCTCTGACTCGGTGGCCTCTTGAGTGGACCCAGCTTTTTATAGTTGGGCGATCAACCCACTCCCTTCTGAAAGCAGCCCCGTCACAGCGGCTCCGTTTGCTTGAGAAGGGCTGAACTACAAAGCTCTTGTGTGCTGCTCAAGATCTCAGTGATGGTGAATGCAGTTCCATTATTCTGCACAGTCAGGACCCAAGGGAAAACCCTGGTTGTGAATGACTTTCTTGCTGCAGTATTAGCATCATTCCTCTTTAGAGTTAGGTGCATCCAGCAGTGATTCAGTCTTGATGGCGTTCTGGGATACGGCCAAGGCAGAGGCCTCAAGGCAGATATCCAAAGTTGAAGTGGTCCAGCCTCTTCAACCCTTACGCGTTTCTGTAAGAAGATATTTTATCCTCAGTCACCAGGTGTGGAGGATGTAGGCTTTTTTGGACATATTCTATGTTCCACAGCTTGGTGACTGGAAATTTCCCTAATACATAATGAAGGTGCTTGGGGATGGGTGGATGGTAGTCCAAATCAGACTTCTGTTTTAACCGTAAGTGAACGCTGTGGTCAGTTTAAATTCAGAAAAGAGAGGTTCCTGGATGGCTGGTCAAAGGAAGAATGATCCAGCTATTTCTGTCCTTAGTTACAAGTTATTTCTCTCAACAGCAGGAGGAAAATATCTTAAACCCAGACAGTGCCATTACCTAATCTCAAACAAAGAAAAGATGGACTCCAGTCCCATGCCAGAGCAGAAAGGGAATTTTTATACACTCCAAACTCCAGGACCTTTGAAAAGGAGGAACTGTCAGAGGGAAATGTAACACAAGTCCCAAATATGAAAAGAGCTTACTGGGACACTTGACCACTTCAAAGCCTTTACAGTGCTGGCTTGGAAGCAGTTGCCTGGAAGTGAGGAGTTGAACGGACAGCTGACATTTCTTGCATAGTTGGCTTCTCTTTGCCTCCATTTACTGCATCTGTGAAGTAACAATTGTACGAGGACCTCACTCTCATTTAAGTCCAAAGCTGCTGATTCTGTGGGACTTCCCCAAGGATGACATTCAGCACCATTTTTTACTGTCACGTGTCTGACACATGCTCTATGGCACCTTTGACACAGTTCCCTCATAATAACATGAGTCATAACATGTTAGTTATTTTGAGGCTGATTTAGAACATTTAAATTTAACAGAATTTTGCCTGGTGTCCCTTAAAGCTCCAGTTAAGATTTATTTATTGATAAGCTTCCCAAGGCATCAAATAAGGTCAGTTGCCTCAGAATTTTTATTCAGTAAAGTGTATGTAGGTTGATGAGAAATATAATAAATAATTGATCTAGTAATCCAACAGATTGATCCAAGTGACTTGAATTATCTGGAATATGTGAGGGTGGTTGCTCTTGATCTTAATACAATAGATCTTTTTGAACTCTTAAGGTATTACTGTAGCAGTAATATTGCCACGGTGACTTTTATTTATTGAAAATAAGATAACTGCAAGAACAAAATTCACATCGGGCGCCTGGGTGGCTCAGATGGTTAAGCGTCTGCCTTCAGCTCAGGTCATGATCCCAGGGTCCTGGGATCGAGTCCTGTGTCGGGCTCCCTGTTCCTTGGGAGCCTGCTTCTCCCTCTGCCTCTCTCTCTCTCTCTCTCTCTCTCTTTCATGAATAAATAAATAAAATCTTAAAAAAAAAAAAAAAAAGAACAAAATTCACATCCACCTGATCTAACCAAGGAAATTTGCTTTTCATAGAAATAACAGCCACAAAGAACAGTATATCGATTTGTGTTTTTAAAACAATTTTACTAAAACCAAATTTAAAAGTTATAGTTTTATTGAGCTCTCTAGAGAATGTTCAAGCATTTATATTTACTTGTGTATAGAAAATGCTTTCTGGATGAAAAGTCATCACTGTGTAATAATAAATCCTTATTTAAATATTTCTGAATCTAAAAACAAAGCCCATAAACTTCCATGGTAAAACATTCAGGAGAATTTGCTCATGTTTATCCAGCCTTCCCTCTACAGCTATCCCAGACAGAACTGCACCATCATATGTACAGGGCAGCTCCACAGATGATGGGGATAGGAATCTCCAGTTACACTGTAGTAGGAAGGGGACTGTCTGCGCACATGGACGGCAGAGAGTTCATCAGCCTGGCAGCAGCTCTAGGACAGCTCTGTAGATCCCAGGAAGACCTCTGACCGTAAGTCCATTCAGGTATTTCCTATAGAGGTTGACACTTAAATCAGTTTGCAAACCAAACCCAAGTCCACTGAATTGGAGGAGGGGAAAAGAAAACCTCACAAATTCTCAAAAGAGGGCCTGTCACCAGCTCAGAGGCAGGCTAGTCTGCTAGGAGGCAAGAGCCCTGGATCCTGAGCCTGCACTCTGGAGGCCTTCATTGTTAAACTGCTGGGGTTGTAGCAGAGAAAGTAGTTCCATCCCTTTGGGTTTCAGTTAGAAGGGGAAAGTGTTGCTTCTGGTAGAAGGGTGAGCAAGAACAGTGCCACCAGAGCACTAAGGTCTGGCCCTGCATTGATCTATCTAAAACAAAGGGCTTTGTTAGATGGTAAATTACTGCTTTTTTTACATTCACTGAATCTCTCTGTACCCCCATACAATGTAAGGGGGCTCGAGTACAGTGATGAGCCAAGACAGCTGTTACCCTTGCTCCACTAAGTTCACACAGCTCAGAGTAGCAGACAGTCAGGCTAGCCGTTGCAGGGAGGTGTCCTAAGTGCCCTCCTGGGAAAATGGGGAGGTTTGGCACCCACATTAGACTAAATGTTCAGGGAAGGTGATCATATCCTTCAAAGGGGATATGATATGTAAACAGATCTTAAAGAGTAAGGCAGTTCAAGAATGCCAAGTTGGGGGTGGGAGGGAGGTTCTAGTAAAAGGGCTAAAGCCAGCTGGCACGTGGCCCATGAACGAGGCCGACATAAGGCATATGATGATTTCAGTGCAACCAGGAATGAGTGAGTGAGTATGAGGTGGTGGATCTGGCCATGTCTGATGGGAACCTGAGCCCATATTAAGAATGTCTTTAGCTTATAAGCCACTCTATCACATTTTTCAGGGTTCCACTCCACATCACAGTCCCTGGTGTGCTTGTCAAAAATGCGGACTCCTGGTGTCCATCCCAGACTGAAAGGAAGGACTGCTCGGGCGTCTTTCTCATTTCCTCGTTCTCCAGGGGATTCTCAGCCTCTGAGGACTGTGATTGGTGTGAGTCAGGGTCCCCTAAGTTTGGTGCTGATGTTAGGCTACTGTCAAGTCTTCCTCACTATTGCACTATGGCTATTTTATGTTTTAAATGGTGCCCAAGATTGTATCATGGGATTATCAGCACTTTTAGTAGAGAATATAAGGTAACTTTTGTGTGTTTTTGTTATTTTTTATTTATTTTTAAAGATTTTATTTATTTATTTGACAGAGAGACAGCGAGAGAGGGAACACAAGCAGGGGGAGTGGGAGAGGGAGAAGCAGGCTTCCCGCGGAGCAGGGAGCCCGACGCGGGGCTCGATCCCAGGACCCTGGGACCAGGACCTGAGCCGAAGGCAGACGCTTAACGACTGAGCCACCCAGGCGCCCTGTTTTTGTTTTTTATACTGCTTCCTCTGTGTTAACAGTTCACTGTTCTTTACTGGATTATATTTCTACGGGAGATCCATCCATCCAAAAGACTATGAAAGACACACTTGTAAGACAATAGATGGGAAAACATGGGCTCCGGTGGCTGTGGAGAGCGGTTCACAGATACGTCCCAAATCCTCTGAGCCGTTGTACTTCTGCCTACTTAGCTGCAGTTTGCCTTTACTGGCCCAGATACAAGTAATTAACAGCAGTGACTCAAGTGTGAAAACGACACTCATTAAAATACATTTTTGCCTCTCTACAGTCCTAGGAAGGAGTCAGGGCCATCAATCAGTTTGTGCATCACCTAGCATATAGGGGAGCCTGGCTGGGGCCCCAGCAGGCTGAGACCAGAGCCTTGGCCCTTGACCTCTGAACCATGTGGCTTCAGGAGCACCTGGTTCAACATTCTTTTGGCCTTAGTGCACAGCATTTGATGATGGTGATGGTGGCGTGATGATAACAAGGATGCCAATGACAATTTTTTCTAAATCAAATGCTTGTATTTAAGATGTAGACTGAATGATTTCTCTTCAAAAATAATTTGTTCCTTTATCTCTAGATCTCAGTGTACCTTAAGATATGTCCTAATTCTTAGAAACGTTTCAAAAACAAAGCACATCCTATTTATAGGAAAACCAATAATGAAGCTACATAATTTATTCTAGGAAGCCCCAATATTGTGGAAGCTTGTAGGGTTTTGCAGTCCTTAGGCATCAATCAGCTAAATCTGATGAAGAGACCTGAATTGTTTTTCTATTTCTTGGGAGCAAATGTACACACTCTAGATACCTGAGTATATATTTTAAGCATAAATGTTTCTATTTATTTGGAGTCACCATGATGCTCAGAGTCTGAGAGTTGTCAGAGTACAAGTCCTCTTAAAAATAGCAGGAGGGGTGCCTGATGGCTCAGTTAAGCAACTGACTCCTGGTTTCAGCTCAGGTCATGAGATCAAGCCATGCCTTGGGCTCTGTGCTTAGCTTGGAGTCCACTTGGGACTCACTTTCCCCCTGCCCCTCCCCCCTGCTCGCTCACTCTCACATAAATAAATAAAATCTAATAGCAGGATAGAGCTCTTGCTTTAGCTTTTCTCCAGTGTTTCCCATAACAACCGAAGTCCACCAAATGGTGAGGCCTCTGGGAAAAAGAGATGAAGGTTGCTTTTGAGACCTTTAGAAGGATGAAGAATTAAAGGATATAATCTATTGGTGAAACAGACAACTAGATCAGTGAAACACAATAGGGAGCGCAGAAGAACACACAAGTACCGTCAACTGATACTTGACCAAGGGGCAAAAATAATACAATAAAAATATTTTCAACAATGAGGGGGCAGGTAACAACTGGAAATCCATATATAAAACAAAACTGAGTCTAGACACAGGCGTTATACTCCTAAAAAATTAACTCAAAGCACACAACAGATCTAAACATATCAAACTCCTAAAACACAGGGGAAAAAAATCTAGGTGACCTTGAGTTTGACAATGACTTTATAATATGAAAGAAGTAACTGATAAGCGAACTGGATTAAAATTAAAAATTTCTGCTTTGTGAAAAACACTGTCAAGAAAATGAGAAGACAAGCCACAAGCTGGGAGAAAATACTTGCAAAACACACATGTGATAAAGGACTTATTCACAATATATAAAATATTTTAAAAATCAACAATAAGAAAATGACCAACTCCATTAAAAAATGGGCAAAAGATCTGAACAGCCACCTTACCAAAGAAGATACAGATAGAAAACAAGCATATGAAAATACGCTCAACATCATATGTCATCAGGGAAATGCATGATAAAAAAAAAAAAAATGAGATACCCTATGTGCCGTTAGATTGGGGAAAATCCAAAATACTGAGACCGCCAAATGCTGTTATGGATATAGAGCACCAGGAACTCTAATTCATTGCGGGTAGGAATGCAAACTGGTACAGCCACTTTGGAAGACAGTTGGGAAGTGTTTTACAAAATTAAACCTACTCTTACCGTGTGATCCAGCAGTCATGCTTCTTGCTATTTATCCAGATGAGCTGGAATACATACGTCCACACAAAAACCTGCACGTGAACGTAGCAACTTTATTCATAATTGCCAAAACTTGGAACCAACCAAAATGTCCTTCCAGGGGTGATGAATAAATAAACCGTGGTATATCCAAACACTAGAATATTATTCAGTGGTAAAAAGAAATGAGCTATCAAGCCCGTGAAAACACATGGAGGTGCCTTAAATGCCTAAGTAAAAGAAGCCAATCTGAAAAGTACATACTGTGTGATCCCAACTATACGACATTCTGGAAAAGGTGAAACTATGAAGGCAGTAAAACAATCGGGCAGGGATGAATAGGCAGAGCACAGCGGATTTTTAGAGCAGTGAAAATACTCTTGATGATGCTGGAACGGTGGATACCTGTCATTACACATTTCTGAAAACCAACAGAAGGTACAGCACCAAGAGTGAACAGTAATGTAAACTAAGGCTTGGGGTGATAATGATGTATCAGTGTAGGTTCATCCGTTGTAACAAATGTACCACTCTGGTGTGGGATACTGATAGTGGGGGAGGCCATTCTTTTGTGGGGACAGGAGGTATATAGGAACTATTTTCTGCTCAGTTTGTGATGAACCTAAAACAACTCTAAAAAGTATCATTAGAGAAAAAGAAGGGGCATCATGTGTTTTCCTTAATTGTATCTATATGATTTACCTAATTAGAAAAGATTTTGTTAGAAAGTCCTGCCTCAGTTAGGTTTATATTGACTGGCATCCAGATAGACCAGGGTGTGTCTTTTGATTTATGCCACTGATGAGGTTATCAACTGCTTAAAAAGATAAATCACCTTCACAAAAGGGTGACTGATCTAGAGTGAGAAAGAAACTCTGAGGTCCTTTGTGTGGTGGTTGCATCCTCAGAGTTGGCTTCATTAGCTTTTCCATCTATTTGGGTTTGGGTAAGTACTGGATAGAATTTTTACCAGGAAAGAAGACTCCTATATTTCAGGGAGGAAGTTATAATCAGACAGTGATGGTTTATCTGACTGCAGGCACTTGGGGGCAGGTTTCCTTACCATGGACACAGAATTTCTCTCTGTTATCACTCAGATGTAATGGTCACAGGGAAACTTGCCTAACTCCACCATATATAGGTAGATTTTTCTGCATTTAGAACTTTGAGAGGACAGCATAAATAAATATAAAACAAATTCCATGAGTGACATAAAAGAATAGTGGTTCTATTTGAAAATGTCAAGGCAGAGGGCAAGGGAAACACTTTGGTTGTAGTTTAATGAAAGTATCTCTGTGTAATGGAGATTTAAACTGAAACTGGAGTAGAAGGAGTATGGGGTGGGAAGTTTGTGGATGGGGGTGGAAATGAAGAATTATAATAGTGTCCAGGTTAGAAATAATAGCGGTGTGTTTGTTCATTTGGTAAAGGTATTTAAAATGTCAATACCCGGGGCGCCTGGGTGGCTCAGTCGTTAAGCGTCTGCCTTCAGCTTGGGTCATGGTCCCAGGGTCCTGGGATCGAGTTCTGCGTTGGGCTTCCTGCTTCTCCCTCTCCCTCTGCCCCTGCTTGTGTTCCTGCTCTTGCTCTCTCTCTCGTCAAATAAATAAAATTTCAAAATAAATAAATAAAATAAAATGTCAATACTCAGATGTAGCCAGCCATTAACTAAGATTCAGACAAAGGAGTAATTTCTGTATTTGGAGGGATGGAGTTATTGTCTCCAGAAATACTTCATTTTAGGTGTAAGTTTGCAAGCAGAGATGATCACTCAGAAATGGGAATCCAGAAAAGAAATTGGTCACTTTCAATTTAGAGACAGCAATAGAAAAAACTGGAACAACTGAAGAAATGCGTGAGCCTGCCAGGACATGGTATAAAAGGAGAACAGGCTCTCACATTGTCTTGAGACATTCCAAGAGGATTGAGGAATTCTTTACAGAAGACATGGGAGAAGGACTGAGTATAGAGGGGAAGAAGCTCTGAAAAGGAAGTCAAGGTTTAACTCCTCTTTGTTTCCATGTAAGAATTTATTTATGGAGAGACAATCAGTGATGTTAACAATGTATATTTATAAACTAATCAGTGGTGGCCTTTTTAAGTCAAAGGAAGAGGAGGATGTGAGCAAAGGACAGCTGCATTTCCAGTTTGATTTTGAAGGGAGGTTAGAAGGGCAGGAACTGGAGAGAAAATAGGTTCAGAGGAAATTTTTGCTTCAAGTTACAAGAGATATAATGAACTTAAATGATGGGGGAATTGATTGTAGAGAGATGGACAGGTTTTTGGGAAAGGAGATTTAATTTATAAACAATAATATAGTTCTCAAAAAAACAGGAGAGAAAGGAATTCAGTTGGGAGACTTTGGACTTAGAGGTAGCACAACCTTTTTTTTTTTTTAAAGATTTTATTTATTTATTTGAGAGAGAGAGAATGAGAGATAGAGAGCACGAGAGGGAAGAGGGTCAGAGGGAGAAGCAGACTCCCCGCCGAGCAGGGAGCCCGATGCGGGACTCGATCCCGGGACTCCAGGATCATGACCTGAGCCGAAGGCAGTCGCTTAACCAACTGAGCCACGCAGGCGCCCCGAGGTAGCACAACTTTTATTTGATGGGAGAAAAGGAATAGCCAATGGATGCGAATGTGGGAATATTTGTAGAGATTATGATGAGAAACTGAGTTAGTGTGTCACCTTATGTAATTCATCTCTGTTATAGACTGAATTTTGTGTTTCCAAAAGTCAAATGTTGAAGTCCCAACCCTCAGAGTGTATTTGGAGATTGGGCCTTAAAACTGGCAATTGAGGTAAGATGAGGCATTAGGGTGGGCCCTAATCCCGTTTGAGTGGTGTCTTTGCGAGAAGAGAGAATCAGGGCCCAGACACGTGCAGAGGGATGGCCTTGTGGAGACAGGGAGAATGGCCGTCTACAAGCTAAGCGGGGAGGCCTTAGAAGAAACCAACCGTAGCAACATCTTTCATATCCAGCGGCCAGAATTGTGAGAAAATACATTTCTGTTGTTTAAGCCCCTCAGTGAGTGGTACTCTGTTACAGCAACCTTGGCAAACTAACACAGTATGTATAGTGGGGAATAATCTTACCTCTTGAAAGGTGAGAATGTGTAGCATCAAAAGGCATGGGTAAGATTTGAAATATTTATGGGAGCATGGAAGAATGATTTAGAGTTGCCAGACACATTCGAAAACCCCTAGGAGTAGTAGTTCTGTTTTTAGACCAGGTTCAACTTATTAGCCATGTGTGTCAGATGCAGTCACAGGAAAGGCAGGTACATGGAGTCACCTGCTGTTGAGGTCTTGATGGGGAAATGTGGTTAATAGTCCAGGGAACATAGAAAGCGCTGGTCCTGATAAGTGCCTGTTGAAATGAGTCAGTGTGGATTAAAGTGGGTAGGAAAAATGAAAAGGGAGAAAGCCAGATGTTTGAGAAGTGGTCAGTACACGGAGGTTCCCATGTACGGAGAACTGGATACGGGGTGTAATTTCTGTGAAGAAGTAAGGAGAAGAAGTTGTAATAACAGTAGGGCTTCTGATTAAGTCAGAAGTGATGTGATATTCCAGGTAAAACCTAGGTGTGGTGGGTAATCCTTACGGAGTTTGAGCGCAGGAGAGAGGCAGAGCAAAAATAAAATACAGACAGGTTATTTCCTAGCTGTGTAACTTTGTTACATTATTTAAGTTTTTTGAACCTCTCTGTTCATTTCACTTGTTAAACTGGTAAAGAAAATCACCAGGTTTCTTGTGAGGATGAAATAAACGAATACATGTAAATATCGAAGTAGAGTCACATTTGATACAAATTTCTTTTTTTTTTTCCTTTTTCTTGACCTCAGGTACAAATGGGTGAGTTAATCCTACTCTTGTTTATGACACATTATCATTATTTTCCCATAAAATACATTTAATTATTGGTATTTTAAGGGAGAATTTACAGTTTATACATGCTTTCTCACTGTGTGTGTCTCACACACATTTGTGTGTATGTATGTAAATGTCCATATACATATATATACGTGTGTGTGTGTGTAATAATGCAGGCATAGTGCAGCTCATGAAGATTAACATAGAACAGGATTTCAAGGACTTCAGTTTTACCACTGTACTAAAATAATCAGGTAGAGCAACTAGATTTCCTCCCAAACCACAGCCATTCTGTATTATCTGGACGTCCTTGGAAGAGAGGATTGGGACAGTAAATGACAGGAACAGTATGGCTCATAAATTCCTCCTTTCTGATGCGGGGGATTTTTCAGGAACAGACTTGCAGAATGAGTGCCACTGATCCCTCCAAATGGAATAAGTCCTTGAATTGATGAACCCTATCATAAAGTAGACTTTTTAGTTTTTTGGCGATCCAAATCCATGGGCAACAGATCTAAAAGTTAGAGTTGAGGGAGAGCAGGAAGAGAGTGTGGCTCCAGAAGGCCGCCATGGATGCTTGGGGAACCACTGCTTGAGTATGAGAATAATGAAATCTGAGCAATTCCAGTGTTTACCTACAGATGGAAACAAAAATCGATGTGAGGCCTGAATCCAGGATCTCTAGGCTTTGGAATCAGGGAGGGAATTAAATAACTCTGGATGCTGTGGGCTGATTAACCTATACAACTCAGTACTTTCAGTGTTGTTATTCATGAAATCTCTGTATGTTTTTTATTAGCAACTGTAGTCCTAGTCTTCTTTTGACCATGGGAGATGAAGCGAGTCCTCTGCTTTTCTTGTAGACTGCACTGCATGTTTGTTGGTTAGGCTGGGGGTCACACCCAGGTAAGGTTTGGGGCTTCGTGACAGGTGAGACTGGAAATTGTGCACAGGACGGGAGTCTCATGGCTTCTTTCTCCATCCTCAGCTTTGCCTGCTTAGTGCTTGGGCTGTCTGTGAGTGAAAACCCAGAGAAAGGAACCTGGCAACTGAGTTATTGACAATGCAGCCACTGGTGAGTAGGGAAGCCTCTTTGCTGAAATAACAGCCTCGTGCCATCAGATGGGCAAGTTTTTCCTTTTGGCCTGAATGTTCAAGTGCAGTCAGGAAGTCCTCAGGGATCTGGGCTCCGGTGAGATTTCCCCAGAACTCTGGGATGGTTATGATGAGTCAGAAACTCCTCAATAACTAGTAACCTTCCTAATATCACACTAGTTTATCCCAGCCTCCAGAGAAGAAAGAAGTTTGTTTTCTCTAACTCTGTCCATATCCTCATTGGGAAGTAATTCACTCATTAATCATGGTATTGGCTCTAAGGATCCTTTCATAAAGGGTTGTGGTGAAGAGATGAGCAAGGAGGAGAATACTGTGGTCCGACAGGGAGGCCTTCCCAGGAGCCCAGGGTTTCAGGTGCTGGGTGGGGGCTGTGGAGTGTTGAAGGGAGTACACGAGAAGGTGAGGCCACAGAAGGCACGAGGGATCCCTCATATTGTCCCAGTCTTAAAATTTTGAGAGGATATATTTGCACTTTTGGAAACTTCTTATCATTCTTGCCCCCAGTCACATATTTTACCTTTCTGTAATTAGCGTATAGGGAGTATTAAGTCCATAATTGTGGCTGTATATTCAGGAGAAGGGTATATAGTAGAGTAAAATTTAAGATCCTGCAGAAACTTTTTAAGAACTACATAAAGCAAAACGAGTCAAGAGGCTTCTGTTCTCCTTTAGTAGGGGGACAAGACAGGTGATAACTGGTGTCTAAGGCCCAGAGAAAATGAGGAGTCCTCGTAACACGGGAGCGGTCAGGCTGGGACCCTTCAGTAGAGCTGTCTCAGAGGTTCCGGGCTGAGTCTTCTCTTCGGACCTCACAGCTTATTATGAACACCTGAGCCTGCAGAGTTGACAAGGCTACACTGTGTATACTGAGTTCTGTATGAAACGTGTTCCTTTCTGAAGAATGTTAGAGACGGTTTCAAGGTTCTTGAATATTTTAATGAGTAATAGATGAATGTCTTGTATTTAATACGTGTTTACTTAGGAAGAACTTCATGCATTAGTTCATTGGGTCTTTCAGTCTCCTAATAGGTTATTAAAGGTTCATCTTATGGGAAGAGCGTCATGGTTTAAAAGTGGCAAGTCATGGTTAGTGTTTGCCTTACAACGAGTCTGTAAAGTTACTTGAAGTTAATCAGAAAGTGAGGTGTAGTTATGAATTTTCAGGTGCCAATTTTTTTTCTCTTTAAATTTTGTTACGTTAATCAGCATACATTACATCATTAGGTTTTGATGTAGTGTTCCATGATTCATTGTTTGTGCATAACACCCAGTGCTCCACGCAGAACGTGCCCTCTTTAGTACCCATCACCAGGCTACCCATCCCCCCACCCCCCTCCCCTCTAGAACCCTCAGTTTGTTTTTCAGTTTTATAATCCTATGTCTGAAATTATAATTACCAGTTTTTGGTTTAGACTTTATGTATTTATTTTTGTAAATAGGCTCCACACCCAACATGGGACCTGAACTGATGACTCAGAGATCAAGAGTTGCAAACTCTACTGACTGATCCAGCCAGGCGCCCCCATAATTATCAGTTAAGAAAAAAAAAAAACCCAGGTTATATCACACTTCATGTGATACTCCCTTATAATAAAGTTTTATTAATTCAGACTGTATCTCTGTAACGTATCTGAAAGGCAGATGGCAGTTCAGCACCGAGAATGAACTGACAGGAACCCCAGACTCAGTTTGATCTTTCTACACACCCAGCTCCTCCATCCTCTTCCTCAGTGCTGTCATCTCAACTCCCACTCTGGATGTCAGTAGGGAATGCTCTGTCTAAAACAGAATATCCGTGATGTTTTAGGAGTCAGTGACATTTGAAGATGTAGTTGTAGACTTCACCAAGGAAGAGTGGGCCCTGCTGGACATATCCCAGCGAAAGCTGTTCAGGGATGTCATGCTGGAAAATATACGTCATCTGCTCTCCCTGGGTGAGTCTGCCAACGCATATACATACATAGATGGGTGGGTAGGAGGTTAGTCAATCAACAAGTATCTGGAACAGCTTCTGCGTACCTGCATACCCAGTCCACTCTCTACCCTGAATCTTTCATAGACCTTACTTGAAAGTAGTTTCTTTATATTTTACTACATCTAGTTTGTCACCCCCCTAGAATATAATTTTGACCACCGTTTAATGTCTTTGTTGCTAGTCAGTCTCTAACTCCCAGAGCAGAACTGGGAAGTCAATATTTCTGAATGCATAAACAAACTGATTAAACATTTTCTAAATAGTTATTCTGCTGTAGTCACTATGTCAAGGGTTGAAGCTAGACTGGTGACAAAAATAGAACTATTTTTGATTATTCTTGCCGAGTTTATTTGGTGTCTTTTGAAAGTAATATTCAGCCCACTGTGGAGACATTTAATTTCTCCATTTCTGAAAAGACTGAAGATTCTGCATTCTGTCTTTGAATTTGGGCATGGATCAGCATCCAGAGGTCTTCACTATTTTGGACACACATTTGGATTTCAGTGTTTTTTCCATTCAAGTTGTTGCTTGGACTGGACTTCAGTGTTCTCCTTATTCTTCCTCAGTAGCCTGTCCTGGACTTGATGATGATAATTAGCTTTTGAGAAGGAGAGGACTTTTATTAGTGCAGAATTCAAAATCCATGTACCTTTTTTCAATGAACAGGATATCAGCATTGCAAATCAGATGTGATTTTCCCGTTGGAGCAAGGAGAAGAGCTGTGGAGAGAAGGAACTGGATTTCTCCAAGGCCAGAGTCCAGGTGAGCAGCAGGGACCTGTGCTTCAGTATGAGGAGGTGCCTACTCAGTAGTATGTTCTTGGAAATACCAACTGAAGATTTTGTCAAGTGAGTGATATTTTCTAAAATGTAGAGGAAGGACATTGAAGCAAAATTCTTCAGATGTCGTCATTATTCCTTCCATGTGTCGATCACAATTTATGTTTCCTCTTGCCAGTGTCTTTTTTGGCTTTAGGGGAAGCATATTCATGTACTTAACGAAGTTAAACTTTCATGCCGTAACTCCTGCCCTAATATTGCCCTTTGAAGGTTTCCCTTCTCTTTCCCTATTACCTTCATTATAATTTTTTCATAATTCAGTCCTGAAAATCTTTGTGAATTAGTATTCCTAGAGTATTCCTTCATTTGACATATTTGCTCCATCGAAGTGCCAGTTTTTGAAACATACTCACATGGGCCTTGGTGCTTTTCAACATTTTCATTCCCCTGCTGCCATTCTAAATATTTGGTCTTGTTTTGTTTTCAGTTATTTTAGGCAGGGAAAGTGCCCTTAAAGAACAAGAATTGATAGCCACACAACATATCGGCAGGAAGGACACATCTACAGTCATGCCAGTGGTAAGTTTCATGGGTAGTAACCCTGGTCATCCAAACGAAAGACCTAGAAATAGGGTGTTAGTAATTGAGCACAATAGCTTAATTCATATTAAGTTGGGATTAAGCTTTGAGCATCAAGTTTTGGATAGTTTGAATTTAGTGAAGAAATTAATCTCAGGCCCAAAACCATAACCTGAGATCTTAGAAAAAAAAAAAAAGACAACTGCATAAACACTGACTGTATGCCTAGTCTTTGAAACATATTGAAGTCTTCTAAATTAATCTATAAGTAATCTATAAGCTCTGTAGTTGGGATGCTACAAAAGAGAAAATCTTTATGCAGGGGAGTAACAAACACATCATGTGTATGCAAGTAATACTAGCAAGATTTTAATTGGAGACTCTCACTGAATGATTAGTTTAGGATTCCTGTGTAGCAAAATGAATGTATGGATAGGTAGGCCAAGCTTTAACAACCTTTCATCTCTTTCCCAAAAGCAGAAATCTCATACTCCAGAGGATCCCTTTGAATATAATGGTTTGGAAGAAGATTTCACTCATACCTTCATGTTGACTCAGCATTTGTTAACTCACACAGAAAAGACACCTTATATCAGTCAACAGTGTCCAAAATCCCTTAGTGACCAGTCGTACCTTAATCAACATAAGCAAATTCACACTAGAGGTAAATCATGTGAGTGCCATCTGTGTGGAAAAGCCTTTAGTAATTGCTCGAGCCTTAGGAGACACGAGATGACTCACACTGGAGAGAAACCATATGAATGCCATATCTGTGGGAATGCCTTTATTCAAAGCTCTGACCTTAGAAAACACAATCTAACTCACACTGGAGAGAAACCATATGAATGTCATTTATGTGGGAAAGCCTTCAGTCAGTCCTCCAACCTCAGACAGCACGAGAGAACGCACACTGGAGAGCAGCCATATGAATGTCATCTATGTGGGAAAGCCTTCAGTAAATGCTCTGCCCTTCGACGACACGAGAGAACTCACACTGGAGAAAAACCATACGAATGTCATCTTTGTGGGAAATCCTTCAGTCAGTGTTCTGCTCTTAGACGACACGAGGGAACGCACAATGGAGAGAAAATTATGAATGCCTTCAGTAAATATTCTGACCTTAGATAACAGGATATTAAAAATGTAACGAATGTGGGCGAGACTTCAACCATAGCTTTAACATTTAAACACACCAGAGGACTTGAACACTGAAGAAACTGTAATCAATGTAGAAGATCCTTTAGTCATTCTTACTCATTTGACGTCCACAAACTTACATGGAAGAAGTCCCTACATGTGACATCTACGCAGCAAAACCATAGCAGACATGAGAGAACTCACTCTGTGAACATAAGGAATGGAGAGGCTTCAGCAACAGCTCTCAACTTTAAACACATTATTGGGCCTGCAGAGGGGAAAGCCCCTAGGTCTGTAATCACTGTGAACAGTATGCACATGGTGCACACGAGAAGACTCAGTGAAGTCTAAAAGAACACTAACACCACATTAAGAGGATCAATGCTCTTGAGGAATAACAATTCATATTGCAGTGAAAAATCATGAGAAGCCCTTTGTTCATAGAGAAGCATTTAGGGCACATGTGAGGATTCAGACTGTACACATCACTCAGTGTCGGTGATCACGTATTTCTCAGCCAGCAGTAAAGTTCTTACATGAGATGGCAGTCGTGAAATCACAGTGGAGAGAACTTCAGGCAGATTTTGTATCAGGAAACTAAGTCTAGGGTAAAACCTCTAAAATTAGAGCCTTTAACACAGTGTAGCCAATAATTCAGGATTTTGAGAAAAATAACTACTCATGGGGAAAATGTGGCATATAAATGCAAAAAAAGTGATCCATGCATATTGAATACAGAATTTTGTAAGAGATACTTTTTCAATACATTATTTCCTGTAAATATTAAACAATAAACCCTGTTGCTGAAAAATCTCATGTTGTTGAGGTTCTAGTTTTCTCTATGCAGTCGTAAACACATGGGTTTGAGCCTGCACTCCTTGGTATGTGGGTTAGAGACTCAACAAGACTCCCCTTTCTCCAAAAGCTACTTCCACACAGATCAGCTCCACTCGCTCCAACTTCCCACCATCAGCTGGTGGCATAACAGGGACCTTCACCCCAGTTGATAGGTTACTCATTGTGCTATGAGCCTGGCCTAGTAGGACCATAAGCACAGTATCCAGACCAAGAACATTCCTTGGAGTTTTTCCAGGAAGCTTCCGTGGGGCAGGAGCTCATCCGATGACCACATCTTACATCTTACTCGAGTCCTGAATTATGCGCCTTCCGTTCCCCAACCAGAGCCACTGCTATGCACCCCCACAGCAGTCCTGCAAAGAAAACTCTAAAACAATAAAATCCCCTAACCTATCAGACAACACATAAACCCTTAAAATTAATGTATTCTCCAAACAAAATGAAAGTTCTCACAAAGGCAGTCTCCCTGGCTTTGGTCCCAGGGCTTGGAAATGGATTGCCCTTCAACAAACCCCAATACTGGACCCAAACCTCAAGGGGAGATGTTCTCTAGAGACAACCCAGCTGATTTGTTCTCTTTCCAAGCTGACACAATCCCAGAATCATAGCCTGAGACCGATTAAATGATCACATCTCTGGGTGGAACTGATACATCATTTTTTAAAAATATCCACTAGTGATTCTACTGTGTAGCCAGGGTGAGTCAAGTCACATGTGAGGACAATGAGCAATCAGTATCCAGCATCTTGGCACCCTGGCTGGAGAGGCAGGGTCTGTGATCAGGCGGGGACACAGGGAGGTGTGACCAAGGGTTGAAGGGAGCAAATGAGTGATTAGAAGTTCAGACCCTGGGGACAAACATGGGTTCTAATTTCCACTATTACAGCCAATGAGATTTCATTACTGAACCTTTCTGTGACTCATTTTCCTCAATTCTAAAGTGGAAGTATGCTTAGTGCCTTCATCTTAAGAGTTGATGTGAAGACTTAAAAAAAAAAAGGTGTGAAGACTGAAGACTAATGAGTTGGTACTGCATACACCCCAAGTTATTACACGTAATAGGTACTTGGTGTTTGCAAATGATATTTTACAAATTAATTTGCAATGCGAATATACCACTCTGCCTTGTTTTTATATTGAAATATTTCATAATCATTCTTAAAAATATAATCAGGATGTATTATATTTGATCTGCTTACAACAATATGTAATTTACTTCCATGCTGTAGTTGGTTTTAGGTGTATTTCCAGGCCTCAACTAAATTTGAGACCTATCTGGTGGCTCAGCCCGGAATCACACATCCTCTGCTCCAGTGTGTCTCCAGGAAGGGAGGGGCTGGTCCTGAAGCCTGCTGGGGGTAGGGCCTGTGCTAGTTTTGGGACCCCTAAGATTGATGCACACACCCCCTTTTCAGAGGAGGCCATGTCCCAGTGGGCTTTATCTCCACTGACCTAGGGCTGTAAGTGCATTGGGCAGCGGTACTGAGATCAGGGGACTTAGTGGCAGATAAAGGAAAATTACAGAACTACATAAGGTGACAGAACCGCACAACTAGCTTTGGGTGACACACTGACAACTTGCTGTAAAGGGAAGTCCCACACAAGTCGACTTCTTCCAGAGGCAACAGTGTGGGGCCACCACCCAGAAGGGGAGGATAGAAAGGGAGCTCCTGGGGGAGAGGGGTCTTCACCGTCCAGATGGAAGTGTCAGTCACAGATGGGGAGTCTCTGGGTCACAACTACAGGGGGAGGGGGGAGTGGCTAGCAGCAGCTCAGAGACTGGTACAGTCCATAATTTACCTTTATGGCTAGCGGACAGTGGGTACAGTGTCACCGTATGCATGGCACACAGGCTCTGAATGGTTAAAAATCTAATTCTAGCCGTTTATAACAATTCAGTGTAAAAATGTGAATTAGGCACTGGTGAGTTTTTTAAGCTCATGGGCCTGGTCTCCTGCAATGAAGTAAAAATACGGGGACCATCTTTGGCTCATTTATAAACTACTTGATAATTTCAATAAATTTTTCTTCATATTCACCGGTTATTTCTTTTGCCTGCTCAAATCCAATGCTGCAACCTTTTTTCATTTCAGTTGTACTTTTCAGCTCCGGAATTTCTATTTGATTCCATTTTATAATTTCTATCTCTTTACTGAAACTCTCCATTTGGTGAAACAGTTGTTTCCTTCAGTTCTTTGAGCATCACTGAACTGTTGGTTTTAAAGCCTCTGTCTAGTAAGTCCAACGTTGGTGCTTCCTCAGAGACTATGTCTGTTCAGTTTTCCCGAGAGTGGGGTGTACATTCTTGTTTCTTTATATGGCTCAATTTTTTGTTGAGTACTGGATATTTTAAATATTATAATGTGTCTCTGGAAATCAGATTCTCCTGCCTTCCCTGCGTTTGTTGTTGCTACGTTATGAGGGTTGTACTTGTTTAATGATTTTTCTCAACTGTTTGTAACAGCTCTTTGTTGAGTGTGGCCTGAAGTCTGCTCTGTTAGCTTAGTGGGCCCCTTGTGATTTGAGAGAGAGCTTCTGCAATGCCTGGAGCCAGACCACGACGAGGTGCTCTGCCAGTCATTGCAGACCACCTCCTGTGCTGGTGCTCTGCTCCAGAGCTTAGGCAGGGAGTTAACTCCATCATCCCTTCACTTGCCCTTGCGCCAGTGCTGAAGGCCAACTCACGTGGCGCTCTCAGTTGTTAGCCGTGGGCATTAGCATGGCCGTTAGACTGCCCAGCGCACAGCAGATTTTCAGTGCCCTTCGTCCCTCGATTATGTACCAGCATCTTCCTTCCCAGGCTTTTCAGTCTGCCTCCCTCTGGCCCCTCTGTCTGATCCCTTCCCAGACAGGTGCTGCTAGTATACTTCATCGAAATGCTCTTGACAGTGCCACCCAGGAGCTCCTAAAAGTTCTGAGGCAGTCGACACAAAGGGAAGCCCCTGAGTCTGCTCCTCATGGAGCCCCCAAAGAGGTCAGAACACACAACCACGGTTCTCTGAGAACAATCAGTCTTGCTGGCATGAGCACGCTGCAGCAGGAATGTGGGCCCCTGTCCTCACGGCTGCCGCAGAGCCAGGGAGTGTGGCATGGGAGGTGGGTAAGCCAAAACACCACCAACCTGTTTACTGAAATTAAGTAGTTTTTCTTCATTAAGCCTTCGCCCAATTATCTAAACTATCAAGAGCTAATTCTCCAACTTTTGCAATTTTTGTTTTCCTAGTTCAGTTCTGCTTTTCCTGTCATTTCAAGATTTTGACTTACTTATACTCTCTAAAAAAAATCTTACTAAAAATTGGTAAATATGTTGCTGTATCCAAACAAATTCTGAACCATTTTTCCTGAAAGATTCATTTTAATTTTATTACTACCTGAAGCACCCAACTAACTGCCTTGTATTTAGAGATAATACCCATTATCATGTATAACGTATTTAAATACCCCTACCTTTATTTTCTAGACAAACTACAATATAAAAAGTATTAGCATGCATTTCTCTGGGATAAGTTTTAATCTATGGCCTGTAAGAATTATGGGAAATATTCTGCTGCTGGGGTTTTGGGTTTTGGTTGTTTAACCAGGACAAAAATTTAGTATAACCCTACATCTAGTCTATATTTTAATTACCTTCATTTCTAAAACTAGAATACAAACTCCCAGAGGAACCCTCCAGTTTTCTCCTCTCCGTCATATTTTACTAACACCCAGCAACAGAACTCAATTCAAGACTTGGAGCTTTGGCAAAGCTGTTTTCCAGGCCACAAATATTCTTGTGGTTAATGCGTTTCAAACACTGCTCACATGTCACTCCTTCATAAAACCTGTCTTAATTCTATCAGCCCAAGGTCCTGTACCCTGAGACCTTTCACAATACTTGGTTTTCATGTCTCTATTACAGGTTTTATTTCACCACATCACTCTAGAGAATTCTGGTTGAGGTTTTATTAAACAAAAACTCTGTACGTGAAATGTACCAGGCATTGGTCTGAGAGCTCAGGATGCAGTGATGAACACAACAGAATGACCCCTGACCTCAGAGTCTGCTGGCTGTTGTATCCAGATCTTGTCTTGAGAAGCAGCAGTGCAAGGCAGTGGTTACAGAGGCACACTCTGCAACCACACACTGCATGGTCTGAAGACCGTCTCCACCACTTAGGAGCTTTGGGACTTTGAGCAACTCATTTTCACCATTTATTAATGTGGATAATATTTCATAGGTTTTTTTGTGAGAATGAGTTAAATCATGTAACACATTTACAAACATGGATGGTATATAAGAATTCAATTAATATTTGATATTTTAAAAAGTCAAGATGTTTCCTTGGAAAGCTTTATTAAATATCTCCACATTGTTCAAAATACCATAGTACAGTGATCAGTTGCATAGACATTTATAATCATAATGTGTTGCTTTATTACATATGTAACTTAACGATACATGTTTTATAGGTGCATTAAAACATATGCATTTGATATATGCCACTAATTTGATTGATGTCATTAACTCATGTAGGAAGTGCTGTAACTACATTTGAATTGATGCCCAATGGGTAGTCTTACGTGTTTATAAGTAGTCTTTAGAAAAGACACGAGTTTATCCATCTGCTCACTGATGTGACACACAAGAAATGTGTACGTATCATCTGTACAATATTTAAGAAGACTATCCAACTTAAATGGAATAGAACAGTTTTACACACAAATTATGACTTAAGCAAAGCAGAGATCTCCCGTAATCATGGGGACAGGGGGTAGACATGGTGGGTAATAGCTTCTTCCCTTTTATACACCTGACATAACTTCCACGGTCATGGTTCAGGCCAGATACACTTTTATATCAAAATCATCTTTCAACAATTTATTAATATCTTAAGCTAGATCATGTCCAGTTTTTTCTTTCATATCAGTAAAGTCAATAATTCTTCTATTTTATGACAGTTCATATTTTATGATTTTTTTATATGAACATGCCTCATAATCCAATATATTTGTTCATAATGAGTGACTTCTGTACAATGGAAAAGCACAAAATGTATTTTGCTTCATATAGTCTTAATAGTATTTTAGCTCTAACCTGATTTCCGCTTCAGAAATCCCATTTGAGTTTTGTTACAGATAACATGCAAGTCTTTTGTGATCACTAGCTACGTTAGCGATATTGACATTATAATAACTTGTAAAGCCAATTATATTTATAAGCATTCCTAGGGTTGGGCCTCCAATGATACTATGAGGTTTACTTTTTCCCCAGAAAAAGAGCAGCATCTGATATCTCTTACAAAATAGTCTGCCATTTTTATGGCTTTATGAAAAGCCATCAAATCTTCATGGTGCTAAATTCTGTTTACATTCTTACAAACTCAGGCAATTTTCTATTAGTTTGATATATTTGATTGTGCTAAAGCTGTGTATGGAAACAAATAAGAACAAAGATTCTGTGAAGGAAGCCAATTATAGTGATTCAACTCACCAGTACAGGTGCTACAAAACCAGTCTTTGAAAATGTTGAGCCAAGATGTGACAGAGAAGTTTCAAGTCTGAATACTGACCCCCCCCCCAGAAAAGCTATTTTTAGAGGGTAGACATATAAACTCCACCATACCAGAACCAAATGTATATATCATCTGTAATACACATTATGTATCAGTCTGTATTATTTACTCATCCGTGTCAAAATGCTTCTAAATTAAAAAAATAGAGGATATGACTAGTACACACTGTCAATTATGAGTAATAGCAGGAATAATCAAACATGTATGTGTTAGAAAATTATAATGGTGTTTGTAATAAACTTTTAATTTTGGAACAGATTTTACTCAAATTTAAAAGAAAATTTGGGAAAATATACAGATATTTCCCATACATCTGAGACCCCGTTTCCCCTCTTACCATCTTGCACCACTCTGCCAGATTTGACGCAACTTATGAATATGTCATTAACTAATTCCATACTTTATTCAGATTGCCGTGGGTTTATCTTCACTGTTCAGACTCCCATCCAGTATACCACATCACATTTACTCATCCTGTCTCCTTAGGCTCCTCTTGTCGTCTATGACCTTTTCTCAGACTTTTCTTGTTTTTGATGATTATGACAGTCTTCAGAATTACCATAAAGGTTTATCTGATTTTTTCCCCATGATTAGAATGAATGCAGTCTTTTGGTTTTGAGAAGAAGATAACAGATAAATGGCCATTTTCATGACTTTATATCAAGGCTACATGCTCTCAAGATGACTTAGTAGTGTTAGTAACATTTCCCCACTGACTTTACTGGTTTCCCCCTCTCTCTATTGCTCATCCTCTTTGGAAGCGCCTCACTGTGTACAGGCCACATTTAAGGAGTGCAAAGTTATGTTCCACCTCCTTGAGGACGGGTATCTAAATCAATTATTTGGGGTGTCTTCTATATGAATAATATCTATTCTTTCCCATTCATGCATTCATATCAATTTGTAGGTTTATTTTATACTTTGAATTAGAATTCAATTCTACTTTATTTTGTCATCCAAAGTGTTCCAACTGTGGCATTAGGAGATCTTTTATTTGGCTTGTGTTTTCCTTTGGTTTAATCCCAACTTTATGTTTTGTTTTGTTTTGTAACTTCCTTTTTGGAAACTCAAGATTCTCCAGGGTTGTCAAATATTTCCTGCCCAGTCCTAGTATCAGCCATTTCTCCAAGGAGCCCTGGTTCATCTTATTGGAGAATAGTACTAAAAATCCAGGTTCTAGAACTACATGTGCTCTTGCTACAAGGGTGTCATTGCTTCTTGACCATCAGCTGACGGTGCAAGGAAGTGTGTGTATGTGTGTGCATGTGTGTATGAATGTGTGTGTGTGTGTTTGTGAGTGTATGTGTGTGTATCTGTATGTGTGTATGTATGTGTATGTGTGCGCACGCGCGTGTATGTGTGTATATGTGTATGTGTGTATATGTGTGTACGTGTGTGTACATGTGTGTATGTTAGTGTATGTGTGCGTGTGTGTATGTGTATGTGTCCGTGTGCACGTGTGTGTGCATGTGTGTATGTGTGTATGTGTATCTGTGCGTGTGTAGTGTGTGTATATGTGTGCGTGTATGTGTGAATGTTAGTGTATGTATGTGTTTATGTGTGTATATGTGTGTATGTGTATGCGTGTGTATATGTATGTGTGTGTGCGTGTATGTGTATTTGTATGTGTGTGTGTGTAGTTTAGTGTGTGTGTAGTTTAGTGTATGTATGTGTATGTATATGTATGTGTGTATGTATGTGTGTGGGCATGTGTATGTGTATTTGTGTGTGTGTGTGCGTGTGCGTGTATGTGCATTTTGTGTATGTGTATATATGTATATGTGTGTCTATATATATGTGTATGTGTACGTGTGTGTAGTGTGTATGTGTGATGTGTATGCGCGCGTGGTATGTGTGTGTGTATGTGTGTATGGTATGATGGTGTATGTTGTGTGTATATGTGTGTATATGTGTGTTTACGTGTGTGTGTATGTATGTGTCTGTATCTGTATCTGTGTGTATGTGTATCTGTGTGTATGTGTGTATCTGTGTGTGTGCATGTGTACATGTGTGTACGTCTGTGTATGTATCTGTGTACGTGCGTGTATGTATCTGTGTACGTGTATGTGTGTATGTTAGTGTATCTGTGTACGTGTATGTGTGTATGTTAGTGTATGTGTTTGCGTGTATGTGTGTACGTGTATGTGTGTGTGTAGTTTAGTGTATGTGTGTGCATGTGTGTATGTGTATATGTGTATGTTAGTGTATGTATGTGTGTATATGTGTGTGCATGTGTGCGTGTGTATGTGTATTTATGTATGTATGTGCATGTGTGTATGTGTATGTATCTGTGTATGTGTGTGTATCTGTGTGTCTATGTGTATCTGTGTATGTATGTGTATGTGTGTGCGTGTGTGTGCGCGTGTATGTGTGTGTATGTGTATGTGTGTGTATGTGTATCTGTATACGTGTGTATGTGTATGTGTGTATATGTGTATCTGTGTGTACGTGTGTGTGTGTGCGTGTGTGCATATGTGTCCGTGTGCACGTGTGTGTGCATGTGTGTATCGGTGTATATGTGTATCTCTGTGTGTGTAGTGTGTGTACATGTGTGCGTGTATATGTGTGTATGTTAGTGTATGTATGTATCTGTGTATGTGTGTGTATGTTTGTGCATGTGTATGTGTGTGCATGTGTGTATGTGTATTTGTGTGTGTGTGTAGTTTAGTGTATGTATGTGTATGTGTAGTTTAGTGTATGTGTGTATATGTGTATGTATGTGTGTGCGTACGTGTGTGCTTGTATGTGTGCGCATTTTGTGTATGTTTGTGTATATATGTATATGCGTTTATATGTATGTGTGTGTGTGCATGTGTGTGTGTAGTGTGTATGTGTGTATGTGTCTGTATCTGTATGTGTGTATGTGTCTGTATGTGTGTATATGTGTATGTGTGTGTACATGTGTATGTGTGTGTGCATATGTGTATCTGTGTATGTGTGTGTACATGTGTTCCCTAAACACACACAATTAATTCCCCTAAAAAGGGGAATTAATTGTTCAATTCCAGTTCACATGTATACTGGTTTCAGAGTTGCTAACCAGTACCTCCCTGGGGAAGAACCTTATCAAATAGAATACACTGTTTATGTCACAATTCCTTTTGGTTTTGGTCTTACAGATTCCAGTTATTCCAAGTTACTTAGGTCAGCCCCTTCTTTCCTTCACCTATAGTTTCATGTCTTTAATGAAATTATTCTATAACATTATTTCATCTTGGGATTCATCTACCTCCCAAGTGATTATTTTCAAATTTAATTAAGATTTACTATTTTTGCTGTAAAACTATATGGCATTTGACAAATGCATAGTGGCTGGTATCCACCATTAAGGTATCATACAGAATGTTCCACTTATTCAATGTCCTCCTTTCACAGACCCTTGGTAACTACTGATCTATTTAGCATTTCTATAGTTTTGCATCTTCTAGATCATACATAAAGAGATGATACATTATGTATCATTTTCAGACTGGCTTCTTCTACTTAGAAATATGCATGTACATTCATCCATGGCTTCATGTGGCTTCATGGTTCAGTGTTTGCCACTGTTGGATAGTATTCCATTTCATGGTTATAAATTTTGGTTTTGGTTATACATTCACCTACTGAAGAACATCTTGGTTCCTTCCAGTTTGGGGCCATCGTGATAAAGCTTCTATAAATATTTGCGTGCTGCTTTTGGTGTGGGAGGAAGTTTTTGGTTCAGATGGGTGAACATCTAGAAGTACAATGATTATGGGCACAGGCTATGTTTGCCTTGTAAGAAACCGCCAGACTGTCTTCTAAAGTGTCTGTGCCATATTCATTCCCATTACAGGTCCTTGTGGTTCTCTATGTAGCCTGCAAAATGTTTCGTCAATTTTTCTAAATGTTAGCCCCATCCTAATGTGCAGTAGTAAGTGGTATCTCATTTAATGTGCTTTTCCCTAATAGCAAGTGATGCTGAGGATCTTTCTGTATGTTAATCTGCTATGTATCTTCTGTGTCTCTCCAGAGCTCTACTCATTTTCACATATTTTAAACTTTCTTCTTGTTAGGTTTTACGAGTCCTTACCGTATTTTTCACACAAATCCTTTTTCTGACATCTCTTCTGCAAAGAGTCTCCTATCCGCAGAAGTCTTTTTATTCTCTTAGCAGGATCTTCCACAGAGTCACATTTTAAATGTGATGGAATTCACCGTAACAATTTTTCTCTTTCATGGATCATGCTCTTGGTGGTGTATACAAAACTTACCTTTACACCCAAATTCAAGAAGAGATTTTACTTTTTTTTTTTCCTAGAATTTTTTAAGTTTTGCATTTTACTTTTAAGTTTATGGAAGTTTTGGCGTGTGGTGAAATTTGTGTGTGTTCATTTTTCCACACGGTCAAAGTCACTGCGCTTCTTACTGAACAGACGATCCTCCACCGCACTGCCTTTGCTCGGGTGGCAAAGTTCAGCTGACTATTTGAATGGGTCTATTTGTCAGGCCCTTAATTCTGCTCCATTTATCGCTGTGTCTATTCTACTGCCAATGTCCTGCTCTAATCATGATATAGCTTTAGGTTAATTTCTGGAATTAGGAAGGGGGTGGGTGATCTTCAACCTGTTCTTCCTAATTTTGTAGGTTATTCTAACTTTAGAAACAGTTTTAAAAATCTACAAAATACCTTGCTGGGATTTTGATTCAGATGGCATTGAATCTACTGATAAATTTGGGAAGACGTGTCATCTTAACAATAGTATAATATACTTAACGAGTTGCCTATCATGAACGAGGAATAACTCTCCAATTAGTAAGACTCTCTTTGATAACCTTCCACAATGTTTCAGTTTTCTGCATGCAAATTTGTACCTATTTTGTTATATTGAACATCTAAGGTTTTCACCATTTTCGCCTGTAGTCAGAATAAATAATTATCAGATTTAAAATTACTTGGCAAAATAAAAGAAGTTGCATCCGCCTGAAGAAAATTTCCTCCACTATTCACAAGAACCCAAAGAGACTGCAAAACAACTGCGAAACCTCATCATTACTGAGTATGCCGTCACCACGCTCATCAACTCAGTTCATTCTGTCTCCAAAGGGCAGCAGACTTGTTTACAGACCCCGTTTTTACGAAGCTGAGAACCTCCTGTACTTTAGAATCCAAAGACAGACCTTGTTTAACGTGGATGCCAATCAAGGTAAATCTCGGCAAGCCGTTTCCCTCTAATTAAGCAAATCATTTAGTCTTTCTCTCCAATGGATTGAAGCTATCAACATTCTCTCAGATTATTTACACTAAATTTTATGAGTTTTAATGCACCTACTGTGCAACTTCGCGGGATGCTTCCCCTCTGCTTTAACGTGGTAGGACACACGAGCGGTTCAGACGTTCAGAAACACGCGCGCACTGGCACCGTCTCCCTCGCGCCCGGTCCCCCGCCTTTCCCCACCGTGCCTGTGTCCCTCCCTCTGCCCGTATCAGAGTTCCCCCAGAAACGATCCCGAAGCCATAGAAATGACCACGGCATGCTGCGATCTCGCCCCCGAAGGCCCTCAGCGAACGGGCCCTCCGGTGCAGTAAGTCCTGGTGAAACACTACACGGGAAAGAGGAAGGCACGCGGCGCAGGGCGGAAGACGAGTTTCTTTCCCACTATTTACGAAAACCACCCCGCAGCAGCGGGGGGAGGTCCCCTCCCAGCAGGCCGGGCAGCACAGGGGGGTCACTCACCGCACACGCCGGCCCTCGTCGTCCGCAGCGGCACCTCCTGGGTCTGTCCGGAGAGAACGAGGCTCGAGCTCTCGTGCAGACGCTGCCTCGACGGCAAAGGGCGCGACGCGCACGCGTTCCACGCGGGCCTGCGCGGCGCGACGGAGAAGGCGGGTCCGCGCGCCCCCTGCCGGCCGCTACGGTGCAGCGCAGGAAGCTTTGTGCTCGTCTAACGGACCGCGGCATCCCTCCTCTAAGTCCTCCGGGATCACCGAAATTCAGTATCCAGGTTAATCAGTGCCACAATTTTGGAAATTCTAGGGGTAGGGCTTACTTAAAATTTTTTTTTGTGGAAATTCTAACTGAAATAGAGCCGAGTCTTCCATATATTGATGCAAAAGCATGGAGATTATATGAAGCAAAGTATATGGTAATTATACAAAATCAACTGTTTATATATATAAAAGCAGTGAATGATTGGAATTTAAAATCTTAAAAATTTCATTTACAATAGCACCAAAGAAGTGGAATCCTTAGATATTCAATCTAACAAAACATGTAGAAATCTGCATGCAGAAAAATATGAAACCCTGGAAAGATACCAAACAGAATCTTAATAAATGTAGAGACAGTCCATGTTCATAATAGGCAAATTCAAGTTTATATTGATATGTGCATGGAGGTTGGGGTGGAAATGAACGATGACTTACATGTTCCGTGTAGAGATAAAAACAATGCTTGGTTGGGTTTGTGGGGTTCTGAGAGATTGTGTCCAATACTACTCCCTGGGTATCTAGTGGAGCCATAATCTAAGATTGGAGACTAGAGGAAGAGGAAATTTTATTTGAGGGAGAAGTCAGTGGTTTCAGTAGGGGATATATTTCATGTTAGGTGCCTGTACCACATGCAAGTAGAAATTACACTGCACAAAGGAAATCTTGAGCTTTTGGACATTGCTATCAGAGAGGTAACAATAGGAGAAATCAAAGAAATGCATGAGATTGCTAAAATAATGTATAGTGAAGAGGGAGAACAAAGGCTAGCCTCTCGATTATTGGAGGAGGACCTAGTGAAAGACACTGGGAAGGAGTGACCATGGTAGTATGAGGACAGTCAGGAGCCTGAGGTGTCAGAGAAGCCTAGGAAAATCAACTAGTCCATAAAGAGGTCATGCTCCAATTTTCTTTGATGCCAAGTAAGACGAGACCCAGAAATGATAGGTTTAATTATGGGTAACCGTGATCTTATTAAGATTTATTAATAGGGAGATCATCATTAATACAGAGAACTCTCTTATTAAGGAGAAAACCACGGGTGATCCTAATTAGGATGAGGGTGATGTCAGGAAACTGTTCTTTCCGTTTTATTATGAAGGCAGAGATGGAGATGAGGCTGGAATGGCAGAAAAGATGGGCAGAAGCGATTGCCTTTCAAGGTGAAAGATCCTTAATGCATTTAAATGAGAAGATGATGGCGCGGTGGCAGGGAGATTAATAACGGAGATTTAATTTATTATCAGTAACATAAAGCCTGAGAGAGTTAAAGAGGAAAGGAAACACTTTGTAAAAAAAACTGGACTTAGCTAAGGTAAATATGACGATTCTGTTTTAATGAAAGGCGTAAACCATAAGATTAAATGGGGGCATATTTGTAGATTTTATGGCAGTTAGCAAGTGTATTTTTCAGATTACCCATTTCATCTGTGTGACAAAACATGAGGAGACCCCTGAGAACTATGATATTCAAAATGCCCAGAAGTTTGAAATATTCATGGAGCATAGAAAAATGATTCTTCTTGTTGATACATTCGGAGTGCCAGATGGATTTTCAAGCGAGTTAGAGATTTGTGAGTCTAAAATCAGGCGAGGACTGATATCATAGTCCCGGACCGCGTCAGATGGAGCCATGCGGTAGGCAGTAGAGGCTCGGGGATGTGGGAATCCATCAGTGAAAGGTCAGAGGCACACGATCACACCGGTCTTGGTAATATAGGTCAAATGAGTAACTGTGGGGGCGCCTGGGTGGCTCGGTCGGTTGAGCATCTGCTTCAGCTCAGGTCATGATCTCAGCGTCCTGGGGTCGAGCCCCGAGTTGGGCTCCTTGCTCAGCGGGGAGTCTGCTTCTCCTTCTCCCTCTGCCCCTCATCCCTGCTTGTGTTCTTTCTCTCTTGAATAAATAAAATCTTTTAAAAAAACGAGTAACTGTGGATTAAACTGGGCAATGAGCATGAGGAGAGGTAGGGCCTGATAGCCAGCAGGCGGAGTCCATGCATTGGGATTTCCCCCCTGGAGGTGAGAGAGTGGACATGTGGAGGACCTGTGTTGAATGAGCTGAAGGGCGCTTGCCTTAGGGGCAGGTTCTCCAAAAACTGATCCGAGAAGTTGTATCCCAGGTAGAACTTGGATCTGTTAGGTGCCCCTGAAGACACACCTTTTATTGTTTTCTTTGCCTAACACGTAATAAAACATTGTTTTGCAAATCTTCTACTGAAAATTAGAAGTCTTGTGTTTTGAATGAACCTTCCTTTTGAAAGAAAATGTCAACTGGTTTTAGAAACGTTTGTCTAATCATGTTCTGTATTTAATTTTCATTGGAAAAATAATCCCAGTGTGCTATGACCCCAGCCACCTGCCTCTCTCAGACACCTGTGCTTCCATCTCTGAATACGTAATATGTATTCCCAAAGACATGGTTGATAGACATTATTTTAATATTTCTTTTTTTAAAGATTTTATTCATTTATTTGAGAGAGAGAATGAGAGAGAGCACGAGAGGGAAGAGGGTCAGAGGGAGAAGCAGACTCCCTGCTGAGCAGGGAGCCCGATGCGGGACTCGATCCCGGGACTCCGGGATCATGACCTCAGCCGAAGGCAGTCGCTTAACCAACTGAGCCACCCAGGCGCCCTGTTGATAGACATTATTATTGTTGTAGCAATGAAGTATGTAGTAATGTAGTAATGAAGTATGGAAAGAGATATGGGAATCATAATTATATTTTAGGGTTACAACGAACATTAAACAAAATACATATAAATTTAATTTTATCAATAAAGGACTGTAATTTACCATGAACATGTAAAACAAATAAACAAGAATAAATACCCATGAGTATACGAGTATATAGATTCTCCATATCTAAAAGCAAATTTTGCATTAGAATATCCACCAAAACACATCAAGAAATTAATTAAATTCCGCTTCAGAGATGGGGGAGGAATGGGCCAAGGCCTCTCGGAGGGCGCCCTGCAGCTTTGGGTCCACCCCCCCCGCGGGGTCTGCAGGGTGGCTCCCGCTGAGGGGCCCCCCCAGAGCCGCCGGCGCTGCAGGGAGAGCTCCAGGGGAGTGGGCGCCAGGAGGCAGGACCCCTGGAAATCGGGGCGGGGTGGCTTCTGCTGGGAACTGGAACCCACATTTGAGTGCTCAGGTTGGGTGGCACCTGGGGCTCTGCATTGCGGGGGAGGCAGGGGGCTCTGTGACTTTCTAACGTCTTCCCCGATGAGCTCCTCCTCCTCCCCCCGGGGCCTCTGCCAAACTGAGGGAGGGGGCCCGAAGACAGTGGGCGGGGGCCAGTGCGCCAGCGGAGGGGACAGGGACTCCAGACGGGGTGCACAGGGCGCCGCAGGCCTGCACCGCTAGGGCGCCTTTGCCCTCACCTCTACCTGGAAGGCACCTGAGCCACCTGGGGAACACCTGGTCAGCCCTGCCCCGCTCCACGTCGCTAGGAGCCCAGGTGTGCCAGGAACAAACAATCTCTGGATCCTCTTTGATGACGGTTAATCCTAGTTCCTAATAATGATGATGTAGCTCATTACATTCAAAATTAACTCTTGGCAAACATTTAGTTTCATATGTAGTTTTTTTTTTTAGGTTTTATTTATTTGACGGAGAGAGTGAGCACAAGCAGGGGGAGGGGCAGAGAGAGAGGGAGAAGCAGGCTCCCCGCTGAGCAGGGAACCCGAAGCTTCAGCACCCTGGGACCATGACCTGAGCAGAGGGCAGATGCGTAACGACTGAGCCACCCAGGCGCCCCAAGTTCCATATGTAGTTCATGTAAGGCGTAATCAGTTAAGCTATTCAATGATGAATATTTAAATCAGTGAATACTTAAACTCATAACCATGAATTTAATTATTATAACAGTAATACCTAAAAACCTCAAAATTATTTCATTTTTCATATGTATTCTCTTGCAAAATATTTCTATGAAAAGGATAGCATTGAGAGTTTTCATATTATTATCTCTGAATTGGTTCATAAATAGTAGCAACCACAGTAAAGCTAAATCCCCCCATGAATTCATTGCTCACTGTCTTCATTTTCCAAGGAGACTTCCAAGGTATGAGGGGATCATTCCTGCTCCAAGATCCTCCAAGGGACTCAGCCACACACGTTGGCACAACAACCACCGGACGGTCTTTAGAATTAAACACAACCTCTTACAAGCCCTTTTATTCCTCACGAGGTGTTTGTTTATTTGTGGACATTTCTGTGACAAATACTGCCATTTGCAAAGGTATTTTTCTTCTAAACAAAAAAGTGCTTTACAAAAATAACATGCCTAGGCCTTCTAAACTTGCATGGTGCCTTCCTTCTGAGAAAAGACCTACAGGTACCTCTCTGACACTGTCTCTCTCCACCTCTGTACATCCTCACGGAACTGATGAGGGCACAGGAGACACTGAGAGGCAATTCAATCTTAAAGAGTCCCACTGATAAAGACCAATACATATATCTCTTGCCTTCGAAGATATATTGATATTATATATTTATATATTAGTTTAATATATACACTATATAAATACATGACACACCTTTTTTTCAATCTCTCTACTTTGTCACTGACAATGTGTTGGTGTAGGCTTTATCTTTGAGTCTTTATAATTTATTATAAGTCCTTTCCCCACTCGTACTCCTCCTGGTATATATTCCTATACCACTAGCCCAAGAGAGCACAGAAATGCCATTCCACTAGAAAGAATCATGCTCCTTCCCTGCCTCTCCTCATTCAACCCGCCTCACGGGAATGAGAAGCCTAGATCGCTGGGTCCCTGCAAGGGACAAGCACCACCCTTTTCCTCTCTGGGGCCCTCGTTCATCCCAGACACAGGTACCATGTCAAGGAGCAAATCAGATGAGCTTTCATGACACAGACCACAGACCCTAAGCCTCACCTGTCCATGGCGGATGAATAAGGTGTGAATGCTTCAATGTCCTCCTAAGGATGATGGTGGCAGTAAACTGCCTTAAAGAAAAACAAAACAGACCAGAGTAAAAGACTCACCAAGAGGACAATACCACTAGAGTCAAACTTCCAAAGCATACTTCAGCTAATATGGAAGGTGAATATGACCTGGTACATTCATTCTTGTGACTCAAGAAATCATAAGCCAAACATGAACTTTTCCCCCAGGTTGATGGAAGCCAGAGACCAATTCCCTAACATTTATAAATAAGCAGATATTATAAACAGTCACTGAGAGAAATGAGCTGCCTCCTTCACTGAGCCCCAGGGAGGGACCAGCGGCTCACTTGGGCTCTGCGGGTCCTGGTTCCTCCCAGGACCCCAGGTTCTAGTCTCTGACGGCACAGGCTCAGCTCCCCAGCGAGCGACAAATCGCGGGTTTTGGCGCCGCCTGCTGGCCACGGGGCAGGAACGCTTCGGAGTTCCTCATAATGATAATAAAGGTGGTATTAGTAAAGCCTGTTAAAATCCACAGCAAATGGAGAACAGTGTTGAAAACCACGAGCAGACAAATCCACTTAGTCAAGAATGAATAACTTAATTTAGCTAACTTGATAGTTAACTTGATTGTGACACTGTTACATCTTGTTTCTCCCTATGGAATTCATAGGGAAAACAAACTTTTCTCCAAGTTGGCATGTGGTAATGAGTAACCAGTTCCTATTATTTATAAAAATGTAGTATTATACTCTATCACTATGAATAATAAACAGCCAGTGTCTTCCCACTATATACTATGCTTTATAGCAACATACCCCTGTGCCTCATCCTTTGTTTGATGGAGTGCTCCAGGTTCTCAAAGTAAATTTTTAATTTGTGCGCAATAAACTCTTACTCATTACTACTCAGTGATTCATTGGGTTCTGTTCTATTATTACTTCATTGTTCACATATTTATGTATTTTATATATATTATTATATTAAATGCATATAACATAAAACATTTTTATTACTCTCTCCTTTGTCTCCTGTTAAGATGAATTGATATTGGCAATAATTTTTACAGAGTCTCTGTATTTTATTCTAGGTCTGTTCCCCCTCTTGTCTCTGTGCTTATATTTATTCCTCTAACCATTAATCCATGAACTCATGAGATGCTATTTTACTCCAAAGCATGCTAATTCTGTCACTTTTTTCACTCAACTTCAGCCCCCCTCTCCCCCCCAATGTGATGACTCCTTCAGTGAGTCCCTGGGAGGGGCCAGCACGTCCCCCACGCCCTGGAGAGTCCTGGTTCCTCCCAGACCCTCAGGATCCTGACTCTGATCAGCTCCCTGGAGCCAGAACCAAGGGGTCTTTCTGCCACCTGCTGGTCATGGGGTGTGCAACAGGTGTAAATGCTTTTGTTTCTCCTAATAATAATCATGGTAGGAGTAAAGTCTGTTCAAGTCAAAAGCAAATGAAGACCAGCATTGAAAATTCCTGAGCAATTCTTATTCAGTAAATAAGCAAATCTTATTTGCCAAATTTTCTAATACCAACTGACTCTGGGTCATCTTTTTCTACTTCTGAAAATCGTAAGGAAATCTTTAAGCGTTTCTCAAGGTTCATTTAAGGGAAGCAGTCACCAATCCCATATCATTGAAGAAAGTTCTTCAGAACTTTCAGAACAGAGTCAGATCCTGACTCTGATCAGTTACTGTGAAGAATAAACTGTCATTCTTCTCCCAATATATAAGCTCGTTCATAACAATATATACCTGAACTCATCCCATGTTTGGAGTACTTCAGGCTCAGAAAATTTTTCACGTGTGTACGGTAAATTTTTACTAATTCTTACTCAATGGTTCATCAGCTGTACTTCTGTTATAGCTTAATTTTTCACATATATTTATTATTTTTACTGTGTACTCTATTAAAGCTACATGACAAGCGTTCTTTCTATTACTCACTCCTTTGTTACCTGCTCAGCTGCATTGGTATGTGCCATTATTTTTATAATCTTTGCAATTTATGATCAATCCTTTCCCACATCCTCCTTGTCTGGATTTTTAATCCTTCACCACTAGGCTGTGAGCCCATGGGAAATGCTATTCGATTCCAAAGAATCATGCTTCTTGTGTGCCTTTTGTACTCAAACTCTACCCCCCCCCCCGGCTCCAGAATGTGGTGACCTCCTCAGTGAGTCCCTGGGAGGGGCCAGCAGCTGCCCTGTCCTCTGTGGAGTCCTGGTTCCTCCCAGACCCTCAGGATCCTGACTCTGATCAGCTCCCTGGAGCCAAAATCCAAGGTTATTATCGCCACCTGGTGGCCATGGGCGATACATCAGGTGTGAAAGCATTTCTGTTCCTCTTGAGAATGACAGCAGTATTAAAGTCTGTTAAAATCCAAAAGAAATGGAAGCCAGCTTTGAAACTTCTCTGAGAAGGAGAAAACAATTTAGGGAAAGAAGCAAATCTTAATTTTGGTTATTTCTGAGACTCACTGATCCTGTGTCATATTTTGTGTATGCCTCTGTAAATCATAAGCAAAACTTGAACTGTTTCCCAAGATTGACACCAGGCAACCCGAAACCAATTCTTTATCATTAGAGAATTCTAACATTATAACCAATCACTGTGAAGAATAAACTGTCACTGCTTTCCCAATATATAAGCTGCTTTATAACAATACAGTCCTGAACCTCATCCCATATTTGACTTGAGTCTTCCTGGGTCATGCACTGTTTTTAGAGGGTGCACAATAAAGTTCTACTGAGCACTATTCAGTTATTCATTGGCTTTACTTCTGTTAGTGCTGAATTTTTGACATATTTACCTATTATTTTATATGCTGTTACATTAAAGGTACATAGCATGATTTTTAAAAATCATTTTCTCTCATTAGTCACCTGCTATGATGCATTTTATAGGTTATTTTTATAGAATCTTTGCAATTTATGATAGATACCCCCTCCTGTCCTGATTTTTATTCTCCACAGCCCATAAGCCTATGCAAAATGTTATTCCACTCCAAAGAATCCAGAGTGCCTTTCCTCACTCAATCTCCCCTCCTCAGAATGTGGTGACTCCTTCACTGAGTCCTTGTGAGGGGCCAGCAGCCCCTGTTAAATTGTGGGGTCCTGGTTCTTTCCAGACCCTCAAGTCCCAGTGTCTGATAGCGTTCAGATCTCTCCGCTCCTTGGAGCCCAAACCACGGGGTTATAGCGCCGCCTGCTGGCCACGGCGGGGGGTGCACCGGATGTGAATTCTGTGTTCACTTATTCAATGTTCAAAGTTCATTTCGTTTATCCATAATAATGATGGTAGTACCGAAGCCTATCAGAGTCTAAACAAATTAGACCAGCCTTAAAAAATTCCCTGAGCAGATAAATACAATTTAGTGAAATAAGTTAAAGATCATTTAGCTTAGGTTGTAAAACAAATTCAAACTGGGTCATTTCTTTTTTTATGCCTCTGGAAATCAAAAACAAAACTAAAACTGTTTCCCAAAGTTGATATGAGCTGACCAATAAGAAAGTCCCTCCCATTTAAGGAAATTCTAATAGTATAACCAATCACTGCGAAGAACGAGCAGCCACTGCCGTCCCACTGTATAACCCGGTTTATAACAATATACTCCCAAGGCTCAATCCCTATGTGGTTTCTGTGCTCCTGGGTCACACAGGAGCTTTTTGGTGTGCGTACAGTGAATTTTTTCTAATTACTACTTCGCTGATCCGTTGACCTTCCTTTTACTTCTCTCTTTTTTTAAATTTTTTATTGTTATGTTAATCACCATATATTACATCATTTGTTTTGGTGTAGTGATCCATGATTCATTGTTTGTTCATAACACCCAGTGCTCCACGCAGAACGTGCCCTCTTTAATACCCATCACCAGGCTAACCCATCCCCCCACCCTCCTCCCCTCTAGAACCCTCAGTTTGTTTTTCAGAGTCCATCGTCTCTCCTGGTTCCTCTCCCCCTCTGACTTACTCCCCTTCATTCTTCCTCTCCTGCTATCTTCTTCTTTTTCTTTTTTCTTAAAATATGTTGCGTTATTTGTTTCAGAAGTACAGATCTGTGATTCAACAATCTTACACAATTCACAGCGCTCACCAGAGCACATACCCTCCCCAATGTCTATCACCCAGCCACCCCATCCCTCCCACCCCCGACCACTCCAGCAACCCTCAGTTTGTTCCTGAGATTAAGAATTCCTCATATCAGTGAGGTCATATGATACATGTCTTTCTCTGATTGACTTATTTCACTCAGCATAACACCCTCCAGTTCTATCCACGTCGTTGCAAATGGCAAGATCTCATTCCTTTTGATGGCTGCATAATATTCCATTGTGTATATATACCACTTCTTCTTTATCCATTCATCTGTCGATGGACATCTTGGCTCTTTCCACAGTTTGGCTATTGTGGACATTGCTGCTATAAACATTGGGGTGCACGTACCCCTTCGGGTCCCTACATTTGTATCTTTGGGGTAAATACCCAGTAGTGCAATTGCTGGATCCAATGGTAGCTCTAATTTCAACTGTTTGAGGAACCTCCATCCTGCTTTCCAGAGTGGTTGCACCAGCTTGCATTCCCACCAACAGTGTAGGAGGGTTCCCCTTTCTCCACATCCCCGCCAACATCTGTCGTTCCCTGACTTGTTAATTTTAGCCATTCTGACGGGTGTGAGGTGGTATCTCATTGAGGTTTCGATTTGGATTTCCCTGATGCCGAGCGATGTTGAGCACTTTTTCATGTGTCTGTTGGCCGTTTGGATGTCTTCTTTGGAAAAATGTCTGTTCATGTCTTCTGCCCATTTCTTGATTGGATTATTTGTTCTTTGGGTGTTGAGTTTGATAAGTTCTTTATAGATTTTGGATACTAGCCCTTTATCTGATATGTCATTTGCAAATATTTTCTCCCATGCTGTCGGTTGTCTTTTGGTTTTGTGGACTGTTTCTTTTGCTGTGCAAAAGCTTTTTATCTTGATGAAATCCCAATAGTTCATTTTTGCCCTGGCTTCCCGTGCCTTTGGTGATGTTTCTAGGAAGAAGTTGCTGCGGCTGAGGTCGAAGAGGTTGCTACCTGTGTTCTCCTTTAGGATTTGGATGGACTCCTGTCTCACGTTTAGGTCTTTCAACCATTTGGAGTCTATTTTTGTGTGTGGTGTAAGGAAATGGTCCAGTTTCATTCTTCTGCATGTGGCTGTCCAATTTTCCCAACACCATTTGTTGAAGAGACTGTCTTTTTTCCATTGGACATTCTTTCCTGCTTTGTCAAAGATAAGTTGACCATAGAGTTGAGGGTCCATTTCTGGGCTCTCGATTCTGTTCCATTGATCTATGTGTCTGTTTTTGTGCCAGTACCATACTGTCTTGATGATGACAGCTTTGTAATAGAGCTGGAAGTCCGGAATTGTGATGCCGCCAGCTTTGCTTTTCTTTTTCAAGATTCCTCTGGCTATTCGGGGTCTCTTCTGGTTCCATACAAATTTTAGGATTATTTGTCCCATTTCTTTGAAAAAAGTGGATGGTATTTTGATGGGGATTGCATTGAATGTGTAGATTGCTCTAGGTAGCATTGACATCTTCACAATGTTGGTTCTCCCAATCCATGAGCATGGAACGTTTTTCCATTTCTTTGTGTCTTCTTCAATTTCTTTCATGAGTATTTTATACTTTTCTGAGGAAAGATCCTTTGCCTCTTTGGTTAAATTTTTTCCTAGGTATCTTATGGTTTTGGGTGCAATTGTAAATGGGATCGACTCCTTGATTTGTCTCTCTTCTGTCTTGTTGTTGGTGTATAGGAATGCCACTGATTTCTGTGCATTGATTTCATAGCCTGCTACTTGACTGAATTCCTGTATGAGTTCTAGCAGTTTTGGGGTGGAGTCTTTTGGGTTTTCCACATAAAGTATCATATCATCTGCAAAGAGTGAGAGTTTGACTTCCTCTTTGCCGATTTGGATGCCTTTGATTTCTTTTTGTTGTCTGATTGCTGTGGCTAGGACTTCTAATACTATGTTGAATAGCAGTGGTGAGAGTGGACATCCCTGCCGCGTTCCTGACCTTAGGGGAAAAGCTCTCAGCTTTTCCCCATTGAGAATGATATTCGCTGTAGGTTTTTCGTAGATGACTTTTATGATATTGAGGTATGTACCCTCTATCCCTATACTCTGAAGAGTTTTGATCAAGAAAGGATGCTGTACTTTGTCAAATGCTTTTTCTGCATCTATTGAGAGGATCATATGATTCTTGTTCTTTCTTTTGTTAATGTATTGTATCACGTTGATTGATTTGCGGATGTTGAAGCAGCCTTGCAGCCCAGGGATAAATCCCACTTGGTCGTGGTGAATAATCCTTTTAATGTACTGTTGGATCCTATTGGCTAGTATTTTGGTGAGAATTTTTGCATCCATGTTCATCAAGGATATTGGTCTGTAATTCTCCTTTTTGATGGGATCTTTGTCTGGTTTTGGGATCAAGGTAATGGTGGCCTCATAAAATGAATTTGGAAGTTTTCCTTCCATTTCTATTTTTTGGAACAGTTTCAGGAGAATAGGTATTAATTCTTCTTTAAATGTCTGATAGAATTCCCCTGGGAAGCCATCTGGCCCTGGGCTTTTGTTTCTTGGGAGATTTTTGATGACTGCTTCAATTTCCTTAGTGGTTATAGGTCTGTTCAGGTTTTCTATTTCTTCCTGGTTCAGTTTTGGTAGTTGATACATCTCTAGGAATGCACCCATTTCTTCCAGGTTATCTAATTTGCTGGCTTAGAGTTGCTCATAATATGTTCTTATAATTGTTTGTATTTCTTTGGTGTTGGTTGTGATCTCTCCTCTTTCATTCATGATTTTGTTGATTTGGGTCCTTTCTCTTTTCTTTTTGATCAGTCTGGCCAGGGGTTTATCAATCTTGTTAATTCTTTCAAAGAACCAGCTCCTAGTTTCATTGATCTGTTCTACTGTTCTTTTGGTTTCTAGTTCATTGATTTCTGCTCTGATCTTTATTATTTCTCTTCTCCTGCTGGGTTTAGGCTTTATTTGCTGTTCTTTCTCCAGCTCCTTTAGGTGTAGGGTTAGGTTGTGTATTTGAGACCTTTCTTGTTTCTTGAGAAAGGCTTGTATTGCTCTATACTTTCCTCCCAGGACTGCCTTTGCTGTATCCCAAAGATTTTGAACAGTTGTGTTTTCATTTTCATTGGTTTCCACGAATTTTTTTAATTCTTCTTTAATTTCCTGGTTGACCCATTCATTCTTTAGTAGGATGCTCTTTAGCCTCCATGTATTTGAGTTCTTTCTGACTTTCCTCTTGTGATTGAGTTCTAGTTTCAAAGCATTGTGGTCTGAAAATATGCAGGGAATGATCCCAATCTTTTGGTACTGGTTGAGACCTGATTTGTGACCTAGGATGTGATCAATTCTGGAGAATGTTCCATGGGCACTAGAGAAGAATGTGTATTCCGTTGCTTTGGGATGGAATGTTCTGAATATGTCTGTGAAGTCCATTTGGTCCAGTGTGTCATTTAAAGTCTTTATTTCCTTATTGATCTTTTGCTTAGATGATCTGTCCATTTCAGTCAGGGGGGTGTTAAAGTCCCCCACTATTATTGTATTGTTGTCAATGTGTTTCTTTGCTTTTGTTATTATTTGCCTTATATAATTGGCTGCTCCCATGTTCGGGGCATAGATATTTACAATTGTTAGATCTTCTTGTTGGATAGACCCTTTAAGTAGGATATAGTGTCCTTCCTCATCTCTTATTACAGTCTTTGATTTAAAATCTAGTTTGTCTGATATAAGGATTGCCACCCCAGCTTTCTTTTGGTGTCCATTAGCATGGTAAATTGTTTTCCACCCCCTCACTTTCAATCTGGGGTTGTCTTTGAGTCTAAAATGAGTCTCTTGCAGACAGCATATTGATGGGTCTTGTTTTTTAATCCAATCTGATAGCCTGTGTCTTTTGATTGGGGCATTTAGCCCATTTACATTCAGGGTAACTATTGAAAGGTATGAATTTAGTGCCATTGTATTGCCTGTAAGGTGACTGTTACTGTATGTTGTCTGTGTTCCTTTCTGATCTTTGCTGCTTTTAGGCTCTCTCTTTGCTTAGAGGACCCCTTTCAATATTTCTTGGAGGGCTGGTTTCGTGTTTGCAAATTCCTTTAGTTTTTGTTTGTCCTGGAAGCTTTTCATCTCTCCTTCAATTTTCAATGACAGCCTAGCTGGATATAGTATTCTTGGCTGCATATTTTTCTCGTTTAGTGCTCTGAAGATATCTTGCCAGTCCTTTCTGGCCTGCCAGGTCTCTGTGGATAGGGCTGTTGCCAATCTAATATTTTTACCATTGTAGGTTACATATCTCTTCCCGAGCTGCTTTCAGGATTTTCTCTTTGTCTCTGAGACTCGTAAGTTTTACTATTAGATGTCGGGGTGTTGACCTATTATTATTGATTTTGAGAGGGGTTCTCTGTGCCTCCTGGATTTTGATGCCTGTTTCCTTCCTCACAGTAGGGAAGTTCTCTGCTATTATTTGCTCCAATATACCTTCTGCCCCTCTCTCTCTTTCTTCTTCTTCTGGGATCCCAATTATTCTAATGTTGTTTCGTCTTATCGTATCACTTATCTCTCGGATTCTGCCCTCGTGATCCTGTAGTTGTTTCTCCCTCTTTTTCTCAGCCTCTTTATTTTCCATCATTTGGTCTTCTATATCACTGATTCTCTCTTCTGCCTCATTTATCCTAGCAGTTAGTGCCCCCATTTTTGATTGCACCTCATCAATAGCCTTTTTGATTTCGACTTGGTTAGATTTTAGTTCTTTTATTTCTCCAGAAAGGGTTTCTCTAATAACTTCCACGCTTTTTTCAAGCCCAGCTAGTATCTTTAAAGTCATGATTCTGAACTCTAGGTCCCACGTCGTACTAATGTCCATATTGAGTAGGTCCCTGGCTGACGGCACTACCTCTTGTTCTTTTTGCTGAGGTGATTTTTTTTGTCTTGTCATTTTGTCCAGAGGAGAATAGATGAATGAGAGAACAAAATGCTAACAGGGTTACAATGTCCCCAGCAAATATACTGTATACAAATCAGAAAAGACCTGAAACCAGGGGAAAAGAAAGGGAAAGAAAGAAAAAAGAAAGAGAAAAAAAAAAGAAAAAAGATAAAAACAAAAACAGAACAATACAAAAAAAGCAGAATGTGATCAAATATGATCAGGCTAGTGCATAGATCAGTGCCACACACTAGATTTTGGGCGTATTTTCGTCTGTTAGAAAAAAGTGCTTCCTAAAATTTTAAAGGAAGAAAGACATATATGTACAAAATAAGGGTTGATACAATGAAGGGATAGAAGATGACTGTAAAGATGAAAATTATAAAAGATTTTATAAAAGGACTTGATAAGAAGTTGTTTGAAAAAAGAAAGAAGATTTAAAAATAAAGAAAAAGAAAAAAGGGAGATAATGTGATCAGGCAGGAGACTAGAACAGAGCCATACACTAGTGATTTAGGGTATATTTTTATCTGTTAGAAGAAACTGTATCTCAAAATTTTAAAGAGAGAACAACTTATATATATATATATGCCAAAAATAAGGGTAACTACTATGAAGGGATAAAATATGACTCTAAAAATGAAAAATAAAAAATTTTTTTTTTTAAAAAAGAGATTGATAAGATGTTGGTTGAAAAAGTGAAAAAGAAAAAAAAAACAGTTAACAAAAATTAACTTTGATGAACTAATGAATCATGGTAAAAAAAAAAGCCATGATTTCTATGTGCAGTATTCCCCTAGCGCTGGAGTTCTCCCACTCTCCTTGATCGGTAAACTTGGTCTTGGCTTGCTGGCTGTTCGTGCTGATCTTCTGGGGGATGGGCCTGTTGCCGTGGTTCCCAAATGTCTTTGCCGGAGGCGGAATTGCCCCGCCCTTGTCGGTCCGGGCTAAGCAAGCTGCTCGGGTTTGCTCTCAGGAGATTTTGTTCCCTACAAGCTCTCCGTACAGCCTTGGAGGACCAGGGCAAAAATGGTGGCCTCCCAATCTCCACCCGGAGGAGCTGAGAACTCGGGGCCCTGCTCCTCAGTGCGCCCCCAGAGAAAAGCAGTCACTCCCGTGTCCCCGGTCTCCGGCCGCTCTCCGTGCTCACCCGGCCTGTGATCGAGCGTTTCTATCTCTGGCACCCGACCCCGTGTGGAGTCTCCAAACCCAGCAGATCCCTGCGGTGCGCTCCTGCGCCGCTCCTCCCGGGGGAGGAAGGGGAGTCTCCCCGGCTCTGCCGCTTGTTGGGTCCCTGCTGGAGGAGCAGTGGCCCAACTGGGCCGCGGATCACAGTCTATGGCAACCCCGAGCTGAGAGCCCGCGCCTCGGCTCCGTCTCTGCAGCCAGCTTCCCCGCTCCAATACCTGGGAGCTCTGCCGCACTCACGCACCCCCGGTCTTTCTGTGACCCCGAGGGTCCTGAGACCACCCTGTCCCAGGAGGATTCCACCCCCCGCTTAGCCACTGGAGCGACGTCCCTCAGCGGAGCCGACTCCTAAAAGGTCCGATTTTGTGCTCCGCGGCTCTAGCACTTGCCAGAAGCGGCCGACGGAGGCCCCTTCCCCCGCCATCTATCCTCCCGAATATCGCCTCGGATTCACTTCTCCGCACGTCCTACCTTCCAGAAAGTGGTCGCTTCTCTGTTCAGAGAGTTGTTGCTACTCTCCTCTTCAATCTCCTGTTGAGTTCGTAGGTGTTCAGAATGGTTTGATCCCTATTCAGCTGAATTCCTGAGACCAGACGAAACCCAGGTCTCCTGCTCCTCTGCCATCTTGCTCCGCCCCCCTTTTCCTTCTCTTATTGCTGAACTTCTGCTATAGTAATATTTTAATAGTATTATATTGAAGGTATATAATATGGCTTCTTATCACTCCCTATGCTTTGTCACCTGCTAAGAAGCATAGTTATAGGCTGTTTTTTTTTTAAGATTTTGTTTGTTTATTTATTTGAGAAAGAAAGAGGGAGAGAGCAGAGAGCAGGAACTGGGGGAAGGGCAGAGGGAGAGGAAGAAGCAGATTCCCTGCTGAGCGTATATCCCAACACGGGGCTCCATTTTCGACTCTGCGATCATGACCTGAGTGGAAGTGAGGCACTCTGCCAACTGAGCCCCACAGGCGCCCCTATAGGATGTTCATTTTATAGAATATTTACAATGGTAAGTCCTTCCCCCACCTCCTGGTCCTGATTTGTATTCCCCCACCCATAGCCCACGGGCCCATCAGAAAAGCTATTCTGCTCCAAAGAATCTTGCTCCTTCTGTGCCTTTCCTAACTCAGTCTTCCCTCCCCAGAATGTGGTGATTCCTTCACTGAGTCCCTGGGAGGAGCCAGCAGCTCCCCCATCCTTTGTGGCGTCCTGGTTCCTCCCAGACCCTCAAGTACCACCGTCTGACGGCCTCTCCGAACCCCAACTGGGAGCCCAAACCGCGGGGTCTTAGCGCCACCTGCTGGCCATAGGGGCCGCATCCGGTGTGAATGCTGGTGTATTCCTGTTCATCCTGACGATGGTAAGCGGTAAAGCCAAACCCATTCCAAACACTTTTAGTCTTGGAAGGTACTCTATTTGTGGGGTATCCCTTTTTTTTTAAAAAAAAGGATTTTATTCATTTATTTAACTGAGAGAGAGGGAGAGAGGGAGACAGAAGAGTACAAGCTGGGGGAGCGGCAGAGGGGGAGGGAGAAGCAGGCTTCCCGCTGAGCAGGGAGCCTGAAATCATGACCTGAGCTGAAGGCAGACGCTTCACCGACTGGGCCACCCAGGTGCCCCTGAAATTTTATTTTAATAACCCCAGTCATATTTTTATTTAATAATAACAAAAAAATTAAACTTTTAAAAATTCCCTTCGTTTAGAGCATGATTCCTAGTCTGGTCACAGAAGGGAGGTAGAATAAAACTAAAAATGCTTTCCACGAGGTCTTCAATTGATTCCGATAGTTTTCATGTCATTTTTTCCCTCACACATGACAGCTGAGTATTTCACTATGATATTAGTGTCTGATCATATTATGAGCTTGGCATACACCTCAGCAGAGGTTTTATTTGGAGGGTTTCTGTGGAAGGAGGTGACCAGTCTGGAGGATGAAGAGGTGAGGAGCCTCTTGGAATGCTCATAGTGCAGAAGTCCCTTGACGGAAAATAGCACGGGGTGGGGGGTGGGGGGAGGGACATTAAGAAGACCTGTCCCAACCACCAGGAGGAGGCAAATCGAGAGCTGATCAGTCAGGATTGTGGGGAAATCCCTCGAGTCCCATCTCTGGGCTTCCACTGTCCCCTGGGCACTCACACCCACTCCCTCCCACAGCCCCTGCCTCAGGGTTGTGTAAATGACCCTGGCTAGGATGCGGAGGGGGCAGGGAGGTTCTTGCTGAACATTCACACCCCCAGACGTGGACCCGTAGGTTGGGGTGATGGGGTGAGAGCACTGCCCACAGGTACTAGCACAGTGAGTGGCTGCAGGGCATTTGGGAAACTGCACCACTCGTGTCTGAGGATACAGTTCACCACACAGATTCATCAAAAGCCCGTTAGGCGAAACTCAGTGGAGGGGCAGCTAAAGGCAGATGGTGCTCTGGCCGAGCAGAGAGGAGCCTTGTGTTCATCAGGATCAACTGAGGTCTTGTCTGTCTTCAATCCTCCTGGAGACAGGTGGGGTCCTGTCCCCAAATTTGAAACCAGGTGGGGTCAGGGACTGCTGAGACCCACGGAAGAGGGAGAAAGACTCATGTGCTTGTTTCGGTCCCAGGACTTAAGACACTGGTGTCTTCCACTTCCTTCTCTTGAGACATTCTTTTTGGGATCCCTGGGCCACCATGTAAGAAGTCTGAGCACTCTGAGACCAGCACCAGGGAGAAGCTGTGTGCAGGAGTCATGAGAGTGGCAGGACCATTGACGTCCAGTCTCTCAGTCATGCCTCCCAAGGCACCAAGGACAAATGAGTGATGGTGTACCCAGGACTCCTGAAACCAGCCCAGATGTCACCTGAGCACCATTGACTCTCCCCAGTTCAGACCACACGGAGCATAGTCAGCCAGGTGAAACTTTCTGTCCTTAGAAGTATTCTTGGGGGGGCGCCTGGGTGGCTCGGTCGTTAAGCGTCTGCCTTCGGCTCAGGTCATGATCCCAGGGTCCAGGGATCGAGCCCCGCGTGGGGCTCCCTGCTTCCGCAGGAAGCCTGCTTCTCCCTCTCCCACTCCCCCTGCTTGTGTTCCCTCTCTCACTCTCTGTCAAATAAATAAATAAAATCTTAAAAAAAAAGTATTCTTGGTAAGATGGGTTACTGAACACAGCCAACGTTCATAAAACACAAACACAGACAGGTGTGCAAATTATATCTGATTATTTGTGTCAAATAAGCATTTGTTCCATTGAAATTTTAGTATTAAATGTAAATCATATTAAAAGATATGGAAGATGACCTAACACCAAGCTCCTAGAGAAATGAATATATATTCACATAGGTAGACATGTGTGTGTGTGTGTGTGTGTGTGTGTGTCTGTATATGTAATCTAGTTAGGACATTTCCATAAATTGTCATGAGAATTGTTTGCCAATGATCATATCTTTGCAGTTGGAATGAGAGGGCAAGTGGCACGAGGAATTTTAATTTTGGCATTTTACACTCATTTCACTGTATGTTCCTGATAAGAGAGCATCTTCATCCTACTTACCACCTGAAAGCAGAAATTAGGGAAGATCCATAGAGGAAATGAGGCCCCTGTAGGTCCATCTTCCCTTGGAAGGTGGGCCCCTGACTGCCGACCATGCTCTATCAGGGAAGCAGATGGAACACCAAGGGCTCTTGCATGAAGCAAGACCCCAGAACCCTAGGTCCCTTGGTAAAGTGGCTCCATTCCTGGCTTGACAGGCCCATCTCACATTTACCAAGGGACTAAATACATAACATAAGGCACAATTTGCACAAATATCTTCCCTACATTCTGTGACAAAACCTCAGGACTGGTACCCTTACCCATGATGTCTCTGTTTATATTGTTGACAGCCAGAAATCTGAGCCTCCGTGGTCATTCACGGACGTGCAGACTCATCTCCACAAGGACACGTGGCCCTAACTGGCCCACCTGCCACCCCCTGCCACCCAGGCTTCCTCCGTGCCTTGTCCTCCTCCTGTGAGCAATTACTGAGGGCTTCCGTGTTAGAGACGTGACATTACTGTCATTTTCCTTTAAGTACTAGCAGAAACTATATAATCTCAAGGATTTCCAGTCCCTGTTGCAGTAGTCAACAAATCATAATCTATTTAATGGATCCATTAAATAAAATGAAACTGGCCAACTAAACTTTGGCTAGGAAAGTTTAGTTGGCCAAACTAACTAGAATTTAAGTAAAAAACTTGAAACATAAAATCACATCCAATTATAAATTGACTTCAAATTCATTTGCAATTGCCAGAAGTATATATATTTGGTAAGTCAGTGATATTGATGGATGAATGTGGCAGTTTTCTATATTTGGGACATTGAATTGTGGCAAATTGATTGCGGTGAATTGTTTGTAGACAATGTATTGTGTGCAGTAGTTATGAAGGAGGTGGCATCTGGAGCTTGAGTGTAGATGCAATACACCGTTCTGTAGAATCAAGATATTATGGGGAACTTCATTTATTCTTACTCCCAAATTCATAATGTGCAGAACTAGAAGCCAATAATAAAAAGCTGCAATACACCGTTCTGTAGAATCAAGATATTATGGGGAACCTCATTTATTCTTACTCCCAAATTCATAATGTGCAGAAACTAGAAGCAACTAATAAAAGCTATCAGTGTATGTGATTTCACCGGCCCAAAGGACTCTGTTTCCTAAACACCGTTTGGAAATCAAGGAAGTTATTTTGGTTGCTTTAAAATCTCCTTCAGCATCATTTAGTGACACTTTTTTTTCTGGTACCAATTGTCTCAACTGTATCTTTTGGGATCCCTGGGTGGCTCAGTCATTAAGTGTCTGCCTTCGGCTCAGGTCATGATCGCAGGATCCTGGGATTGAGCCCCGCATCGGGCTCCCTGCTGGGCAGGGAGCCTGCTTCTCCCTCTGCCTCTGGCGCTCCCCCTGCTTGTGCTAGTTCTCGCTCGCTCTCTCTCAGTCTGACAAATAAATAAAATCTTTTTAAAAAAACTGTCTTTGTATTTTTTTTAAAGATTTATTTATTTTAGAGACGAGGGAGGGGCAGAAGGAGAGGGAGAGAGAATCTGGAGCAGACTCCCTGCTGAGCGCAGAGCCTGTTGAAAGGCTTGATCTCAAGACCTTGAGATCACGACCTGAACTGAAACCAAGAGTTGAGCACTCAACCGACTGCGCCACCCAGGCACCCCTAAACTGTCTTTATGTACACACAGTGATTACATATAAACTGGGTCGCACGCATGTTTATCCATATGTTATCTAAAATCACCCTAAATTGATCAAATACAGGAAGAAGACTGGCAAAGTTAGCAAAAAATCATCAATGCTTGTTTTTTGAAAATTCTATATATATTTTTTTTCTAGTTGCCTTTCCTGATTCCAGTTTGCCATCAGTAATCATTTAAATAACTGAGATACCTTCATGCTAAACTTAAATTGTTAGTTCTTGCCTCTGTGATAATGAAATAATAGGTAACATTTTTAAGGTGTAGAGTGACATGCGGTATCTCTGAAAGTCACACCTCACTAGGTTATTTGCCATTAAAATCCATTTTATTTTTTCATTTTATGTTATGTTAGTCACCACACATCACATCATTAGTGTTTGGTGCAGTGTTCCATGATTCACTGTTTGCGTATAACACCCAGTGCTCCGTGCAGTACGTGCCCTCCTTAATACCCATCACCCAGGCTAACCCATCCCCCACCCCCCTCCCCTCTAGAGCCCTCAGTTTGTTTCCCGGAGTCCATAGTCTCTCATGGTTCGTCTCTCCCTCTGATTTCCTCCCCTTCATTTTCCCTTCCTTCTCCTAATGTCCTCCATGTTATTCCTTATGTTCCACAAATAAGTGAAACCATATAATTGTCTTTCTCTGCTTGACTTATTTCACTTAGCATAATCTCCTCCAGTCCCATCCATGTTGACGTAAAAGTTGGGTATTCATCCTTTCTGATGGCTGAGTAATATTCCATTGTATCTATGAACCACATCTTTATCTATCATCTGTTGAAGGGGATCTTGGCTCTTTCCACAGTTTGGCTATTGCGGACATTGCTGCCATGAACATACCCCAAAAACAAATAATCAAATCAAAAAATGGGCAGAAGACATGAACAGACACTTCTACAAAGAAGACATACAAATGGCTAACAGACATATGAAAAAAATGTTCATCACTGGCCACCAGGGAAATTCAAATCAAAACCACGTTTGAGATACCACCTTACACCAGTCAGAATGGGCAAAAATGGACAAGGGCAAGAAAACAAATGTTGGAGAGGTTGTGGAGAAAGGGGAACCCTCTGACAATGTTGGTGGGAATATAAGTTGGTACAGCCTCTTTGGAAAACAGTACGGAGGTTCCTCAAAAAGTTAAAAATAGAGCTACCCTATGACCCAGCAATTGCACTACTGGGTATTTAGCACAAAGATACAAATGTAGTGAAGAGAAGGGGCACATAAAAATCCATTTTAGGGGCGCCTGGGTGGCTCAGTCGTTAAGCGTCTGCCTTTGGCTCAGGTCATGATCCCAGGGTCCTGGGATCGAGCCCCGCATCGGGCTCCCTGCTCGGCGGGAAACCTGCTTCTCCCTCCCCCACTCCCCCTGCTTGTGTTCCCTCTCTCGCTGTGTCTCTGTCAAATAAATAAATAAAATCTTTTAAAAAAATCCATTTTAAACTACATTTTAAAAGATTCTCTTTTATTCAAATAGTAACAGAATAACTTGGAGAACTGAAGAATGAATCTAAAGAGGGTTAAAAATTAGAAGAACAGATAAATTGGATTACAGATTTTTCTATTTTTAATAATTTCCCGTAGAATTTTTAAAATGTACTATAAACATAAATGTAATAAAAATATTTGGTTATTCGTAGGGATCTAGGGTTATCACTTATTAAATCCCAGGAGTATGCAAAGAAGTTAGTTTATAATTATCTTCACTTTTTCTTGGTATTTATTTGGACTCCACCAATTACCACTTGTTTAATCAATGCCCCCAACCATTTGGTCTGACAGTCCCCATGTTAGTAATGTGGACATTATGACGAATGCCCGAGTCCAGACCCACTCCAGTGTAGCACGGCACAGACCTGACAGTCAGAGGAAAAGGATTTCTTGGCTGAAGCCATAATGATGTGGGTGAGACAAAAGGGAAAGCAGAGACCTAAGTCAAGTGTGGAAACTAGAAACAGAATGGGGAGACCGTAAGATCTCTCCCCAGCAGTGTGGCGGATCTCCAGTTACTGAGAGACTACAGTTTAGTAGAGAAATTACTGAAAAAATTCAGAAGTTCCTTATTTCAGGAAGCCTAAACAAAACCAACAAAACATTACCATTTTAAACATCAAAACCATTTAGAAATTGCTAAAATAATTTGATATAAATTTTCTAAGTCACTTAGAACTGCCTTTTACCAGGATGGACTTTTACACAACACAACCCCCAAGTAGAAGAGGAGGCGGCCAGGGAAGAGCTCGGGCCCCCTCCAGAAGCCCACGTAGGGGAGAAAAATCACAGGTGGTCTGCTTCAGGGCTTGGCTATTTGTTCAAACACATGTGATCTGAGATCACTGCGCCGTTCCGTGGGTCCTCCTGGTGCTCCGACAATCGTTAGGGTCATCACAGCGTGCACCTGGCTAGATCTGGTTTATGTCCAGAGACTCTATAGCCCTGTCTCCAACCTCATGCCACGACTGAATTCTGTAAAGCATTCTGAAAACTTGTTTCCACTTTTTGAAAAATTTTTATTGAAATTTAAACACCATGTATTTTTTAATTTAATTTTTTATTGTTAAACTAGCCAACATATAACACATCATTAGTTTTTGATGTGTTCAACGATTCATTAGTTGCGTATGACACCCAGTGCTCATCACATCACTGCCTCTTAATCCCCCATCACCTGTTACCCCCCTCTCCCCTCTCCCCTTCCCTCCCCCTCTGCAACCCTCAGTTTGGTTCCCGGAGTCCAGAGTCCCTCCTGGTTCGTCTCCCTCTCTGATTTCTCCCCCTTCAGATTTCCCTCCCTTCCCCTGTGGTCCTCCCTGCTGTTCCTTATGTTCCACATAGGAGTGAGACCACATGATGATTGTCTTTCTCTGCTTGACTTATTTCACTTAGCATAATCTCCTCCGGTTCCATCCATGTGATATATTTTCACAACCTGAATCCACTGCAACTGGAAACCAGATTAAGAAGCAGACATGACCAGCACCTGCCACTCAACCCCTGTGCACCCTGTCGGTCAGTATCACCCCAAAGGTAGCCCTTTCCACCACTTCTGACAGCATGGATTCACATTGTCCTTTAAATTTGGAATTTACAGATCATGTGCCCTTTTGTGTCTGGCTTCACATTATGTCTGTTAAATTTGTTCTAATCACTGGTCGATTTGTAGATCATGAATTCACACTGCTGCTTAATACTCCATTTGGTGACTGTTCAACATTTGCATACCCATCTTTTGTTAACAGGCATGATGTGACTATTGTAGTGAGCATTCTTGTACATGTCTTTTGGAGACCATATGGAAGAATTTTGTTGGAACTGAACCAGGAATAGATATGCTAAATCATAGGACAACGCTTCTATTGAATTTTTAAACTTCCAAACCACTTGCCTACACTGTCCCATGGTGCACACTCTGTCTCTGATGAGAGCTCAACACTTACGCCAAACACTGTGCTACCAAATTTAACTATGTTAATTTAACTATTTAATTATGTTACTGGAGTTAACAGGAGACACAGCACTTCCCAGTTGTGTGATGGACATAAACCATGACTTCTTTGCTGGGCTGTGAGTGAGGGCTGCGGTAGTGGAGTCTCTGACCTTGACCGTGGGTGCCCCACCCCTATGTCCTTCACAAATTATAGGCATCCTCCATCCGTTTTGTCCTTCGGTTTGTAGATTAGTCTTTTCTCTTTTTAAAAAAAATAGCTGTGGTAAAATATGTGTAACAGAACTTACCATTCTAATCATTTTTAAGTGTCTAATTCAGTGGCATTAACTACATTCACATTGTTGGGCAACCATCACCACTATCCAATGCCAGAACGTTTTCCTCATCCCAAACTCCCTGCTACCTTCCCCCAGCCTCTGGTAACCTCTGTTCTACTTTGTGTCTATGAATTTGACTACTACAGGTACCTCATGTAATCATATGGTATTTGTCCTTCTGTGGTTGGTTGATTTCACTTAGTAAAATGTTTTCAAGGCTCACGCATGTTGTAACATATGTCAGAATTTCATTTCTTTTTAAGGCTGCATACTATGCCACTGCATGTATATACCACATTTTGCTTATCTATTCATGTGTTGTTGATGGACATTTGGATTGTTTCTACTTTTTGACTGCAAATAATGCTTCTATGAACATTGCTGTGTAAGTATCTGACTCCCTGCTTTCAATTATTTGGGATATATCCCTGGGAGTGGAATTGCTGGCTCATATGGTAATTCTACATTTAAACTTTCAAGGAACGACCAAAGTGTTTTCCACTGGGCAAATTTTATACCATTTACATCCCTGTGGGCAATGCACAAGGATTCTGGTTTCCCCATAACCTCACCAACATTTATTATTTTTTTTTAAATAAAAGCCATCCTAATGGCTGCCAAGTGGTATCTCATGGTCATTTTAATTTGCATGTCCCTCATGACTAGTGATGTTGTGCATTTTTTCATGTTATTGGCTGTTTGTAGATTTTCTTTGGAGAAATGTATGTTCAAGTCTTTTGCCCAATTTTTAATTGGGTCATTTGTTTCCATCTGTTACTTTTTAAATTTGAGAAATACACCACAGTGACTTTTATGCGGGGATTTAAAAAAATACATCTCTAATGGTGTCCTTTCCGTGTGTCTGTACCTCACACTGCCTCTGGGGTGAAGTCCACGCTATCCAAGCAGGGGCTCGGGGTGGGGGGGTTCCTTCTGCAGCCTCCTACCTGGCTACTTTGCCTCACACTCGATACTGCAGTCCCCCCTCCTCACAGACACCCTGCCTGTGTCCGTGCTCCTTTTGCAGAGATCTCCTTCCCTTCTTCTCTTCTTTCTCCTTGCTCATCTTCAACTAAATTCTAATCATGTTTTAAGATTCCACTCAGGACCATTTCTTCAAATCATCCTTCCAAACCCTTCAAGCCGAGCTCTGGTCATGCTCCTGCCTTTACTACGTGTGGTGGATGTCTCTGCCATCCACCTCCTGATGATAGTTACCTGCGTCTCCCGCACAGGGCATGCTCACTCACTGCGAGTCAGTGTGGGCCTCTGTCATCTGCACACAGCAATACCTTGCACAGAAAAGGAGCTCAGCATTTGCCTCACAGAACTGAACTCTTGATTTACATGAACTACTGTCAAAAAAAGGCTTTCTCTTTTGTCTAGCAGTAATGCATGACAGTACCTGTTTCACTGTGCCCTAGCCTGCGTTGGGAATGACAGTATTTGTGGCCAGGCCTGGGGGCGGGTGTCAGGGCAGTGGCAGCAGGGCCAAGGGTGATGCTTGGTCGAAGTGTGACTTGGGAATCAAGGGTGGGGCACAGGGCAGAGGAAGATGCTTTGCTATCGGTGGGGCTCAGAACAGTGGCAACAGGGGCGCAGTACTGTACATGGTGAGGCGTGTCGCATCCCAGTCCTGGGGAATGGGGCAGAGCAGCAAGTGGAGCCCCTGGGGGCAGGTCTCCCTGCAGCTGGGGTCAGCTGTGATGAAGACCGTGGGAGAATTCAGTAGCAAAGGACACAAATGTCCCCAGTGGTAAGGCTTGTTCTCTTTCCCTTTTCCACGCGGGGTGGAACTCCTCTGGCAGACCCCTCCTGCTGCTGAGCTGGTCTGGACTGGGGAAAGGGGCTACACGGCTAGAACGCTTCCTGAACTTTTCACGCAGCCATCCTTGGGTTTTGAGCTCTGCAAGGCTTTTGCTACTTCTCTGTCATAGTCCACAGCTTTCTCAGAGCTGTTTTTGCCAGTTTGTAGTTAGTTGTGGTTTTTGTGGGAGAAATGGGCACTGGGACCTCCTAACCCTCCATTTTGTAGATGTCAACCCTCAGTTTTTTCTTTCTAGAGTTATTTTTTGTCATACTCAGAGAAGGGCATGGTCATACAAATTTAAATCTAGCTGTTTCATCTCCAGAAGAAAAACAGAGAGGAATTTCAAAGGAAAACATTTTCCTGATCTTGCCATTTATCGTATTAAAAGCTTTTAGAGGCAGGTGCTTATATAACAGCGGTTGAACAGTCTCTCTCCCAGAGCCCATCACTTGTATGAGGGACCCGGTTTCTAGGTTTCTGCATGTTACTGGGGAACTGTCCACAGGAAATGGAAACCACCCTTAGAGCTGTCACTGCTTTAAACATCTCCGTAAAATGTGATTAGTTTACCCACAAAACGTCCAAGCAGATTGACTAGTTTCAGGGTTGTGGCCCCCTTTGGAGCCCTGAGAGGTGCTCGTCCCCTCCTCCCAGCAGCCCACCCCATGTCCCCTTAACACCGCAGCTAAGGCTGTGGGGGGGACAGGCAGTGGGGCTCCCTCTAAGGCACTAGCTGATCTGTGAACTCAACAATGACACGTTAAGAATATTTCTCTCACAGACTGCATTCTTATTGTGCATTCATTACTGCGCATCTGTGACCATCTCTGTCACTAGCTCTGTGTCCTCAGATGACACATAGGAACCACCTTTTTACTGTCCCATTACCTCACACTACAGATGCACATGGAGAAAATCCTTTGGGGATTCCCTCTGCAAGACATGTATAAGACCTGGAGATTCTTAAAAGTGAAACGTATGAGATGTTGAATGACATGCAGAACTGTCTCCAAAACCGGTTCTGGTGCTCCCGACTCAGAAAAGGCCATTGGAGTACATGAGTCTCCCTTACCCACCGCTCAATGGCCCCCCTTATCACTGTACTCAGCCCAGTCCTAGTTTGAGTATGTCAGCCTGAACTATGGCAAGGAGAACAATCACCTAGTTTCTAGTCTTTTCCATGGAGGAAAGCAATCTCTGGGTGATTAATATCAACACTACATTCATTTAAAATGCAAAGGCATCCCTTACTCTGCTTATTAGTTCCTGAAGACAAATTGCACAGCTGTTCTTTGGGGAAAACTGTAGCCCAGAGAAAGGTCACCATCTGGTTATTCATGACTACATGTGTATGGAAGAGTTCTGAAAAGCATCGCTGGATTAAACAAGAACTGTTAGTTATTTGCATTGCATTTACTGATGAGAATATTCTTAGGGATTTTCACATTTTAAAAACTGTTTTCATTAAAATATTAGAAATCAAATATGACTGAGGTGAAACAAAATTACATTTTTTCCTGCAGCACCCAGGCAGTAGGAACCCTCAGATTTCAGAACAGCAGGGTTCAATGATAGCCTGACCACAATCATGTCTGAAATTCAAAAGAAAAAACAATGAGATTTTGATAGAATTAAACTATGACAAAACATTTAATATTAAAACGGTAGGGTGAATTTGAATAATAAATATAGTAACTGCAATACTGATAATATAATTACTGAAAACATTATAACGAAATATTCTAATGATAAACATATAAGTATCAATTTCAATAACAATATAATCTGTGCTTATACTGTTACTACTGAATTATTCAGTAATTACTAAAAATAATTGTATTCTATTAATATAAAATTATGATGCACTATTTACATATTCTACATTACTAATTTACATTAGTTTGATATAACACATAATGCCAATAAAACTTTAATATTAGAATGTTTTCTAAGTTTCTCAGAAATATTTATATAGAAGTTAACTATGTGAGGAACTGTTTGGCCAACAAAGAAAGTGATGTTTTTTAAAGTGTTGGCATTTTCTGGTTCACTTTTTTTTTAAGTATTTGTTTAGAGCAGTTTTAGGTTCACAACAAAGTTGATGGGAAGGTACAGAGATTTCCCACCTACTGCCTGCCTGTGCACACGCACACCCTCCCCCACTCCCAGTACCCCTCTCCAGAGGGGTAGGTATACCTACACTGACACATCATCACCCAAAGCCCACAGCTTACCTCGAGGTTCACTCTTGCTGTTGTACATTCTGTGGGTTTGGACAAATATTTAATGACATAAATCCATCATTACAACATCATTCAGAATATTTTAACTGCCCTAAAAATCCTGTGCTGATTAACTTTTTAAAAACTGTGTATTTTCAAAAGAATGGAATATCTGGAAGTTATAATGTCCTTTCATTTTCCACATAATAAAATCATTATTATTCACTTTATATTTATGAAGAATTCCTGATATTGGTTAATGTTCTCACTTGAAATGTTAAGTGGTTCACCCTATGGCATACTGTAAATATACCATTTTCTGGTAAAGAGTACTTTATTTGAATATTCAAGTTACTATCCACTAGATTATTTTAATCAACATTTAGCCTATGCTGTAAAAACATGTTTATACTGATTTCAAATTTCATAATAATTGCAATTATTCAATTTTAATTGTTTTGGAAAAGTTTCCTTAAACATTCACAGTTTTGTAGTGAAATGTGGCCAGATAACAGACCCTAAGATAGAGTTTAAAATAGAATTATTTTATTCTTTATGACAGGAACGTAAGAATCCACATATTATCACATGAATCAATAGACATCACACATAAATTAAGAGAGATATTTATATTTTTCCACTACCCTAGTTCTCTAAAAACCAAGATTTAACAGATTTCTAAAATCAACCTTTAATATATATCTAAAATACAATAATTCCTACTTAATAGTGACAATAACAATACCATTACATTCCTGTATTATGCTACAGGGATCAGTCAGTAGAATTTAGTAATTACTCATATCTTCCCTTGTTATTCTCCCGAATTAAAAAGCTAGAGAAGTTTAGGAAACAGAAAGAAGGTTTGTCTAATTGAAGGAGAAAATTACCATTGATCCCCCACCAAAGCAGGAGAAAAAGTAGCTTCACGAAGATAAATGTAGACCTTTGATACAACTTTTCTCTAGGAGATTCAGCCCACTGAGCTCAGAGAAGAGCGATCTCTGAGTCAGTTTAGCATCCCAAGTATGTGTCATGAACGTGCCCACAAACACTTGTTTATGGGCCCTCCCCAGTTGGGGCCAAGGTGCAGTGTCATTTAATTCTGCCACATTGTACAGTTTACATATCAATTTTCAGAATAAAAGCCAAGGTTTTTAGTAAAATTTAAATATAAAAACATTTAAAATAAAAAAATAAAAATTTCAAATACCTTTCACTGTCATGAATGTTCCATACAAAATTATTTTCATGGAAGAAATCTTTACGTTTTATCAATTCACTATTTGGCATATTCTCAAATGTGACATTGGGGAGTCACTGTGACACATGAGTGTGGATCACTGCTCAGTCTTTCTACCTGTCACCCTCTCCAAGTCGGTATCTGGCAATGAGGGAGTCTCAACACTTACCAGCCTTAAATCCTACAGGGCTGGCATTTTAAGCAGTTTCTGGGATGGAGCTGGATGCAGAGAGTGTGGGTAGAGTAGAGCTGGAGGGTAGGGGGCAAGCTGACACCTGTTCTTGATGCAAGGGAAGGTGAGGGACCAACTTCAGGAGACACTGGGGAAGGATCATCCACTGGCTGCTTGGACACCGGCTTGTCCCTTTGCTGAAGGTCACTGTAACCCCAAGCCCAGCTCCCTTCCTCCTACTGTCAGGCTCACATGGCTCCATTATTTTCTGTCAGGTTTTTTTTCCACTTCTGTTTTTATAGACCTAGAGTCCAGAACAAATACCCTGAATGCTCCAGCTCACCTCTGCCCCTACTTCTCTTTAAATTGTATAAGGAAGGTAAAAGCAAACCATGTCATCCATAAACTGGTCTGGTATCGTCTGCTAGGTCTTGGTGTGCTCCTGGTGAACATAAGCAATTGCACAGAACATCGACATCATTTAAGGCCATTATGTGACCATGATGGATCAGGAGAAAGACAAATCCACCCAGTTATCATGTTCAAAATATGAACATCATCCGAGCCACAAAATACCAACCACACCCCTCTCCCAGCCTATATACGACTGTTTCTTTACAAATCAGAGCTGTAGTCTTATTCTATTCATACCTCCACAGAGAGATTTCATAAGACACCAATTAAACAATTATCCCTGCTTTCTGACAGCAAATAATCTAGATCAAATCACTGCTTCTTTTACTCCCAAAATCAACTAACACAAGTGAAAATAAGGTCCTTCTAACACCTTCTTAATAAAATATTCTAAAGTTCCCTTTTGAAACTTGTCTCTAGATGAAAGGAGTAATGAATCCATTTTTTCTTCAATTGCAGGCATGTTCCTGATAGTCTTTAGTGAGAGATCCCCAACAATATGAACATATGCATGTATATAAAGGCGTAGATATTTTTACAAACCTGAACCTGTGTTCTCAAAGTTCAAACACAATTCCACAACGCAAGATCTATACGCTGAACTGGAAGTCCCAGTGAGGACTGGTACACAGACGTCCAGCTGTTGTGGAGCCCAGAGACGCTGCTGGTTGTGGATGTGTGTGTGAGCAAGAGTGCAAACACATGGAACAGGGAAGAGAAGCTGCCATCACTAGCTGGAGCCCTGGAGTGACAGGAGTAAAGGTGTTTGTGGTTGTGTCTGGCCCTCAGATCCCCATCCACCGAGGCACAACTCAGTGAGGCAGATGCTAAGACATCACAGTGTCGGTGGACAGAGAGGAAACTGGACTCTTCTGGGGGCTGTGGGTCCTGCTCACGGTCTTCCCTCCCCATCCTCAGTCCTCTGTTACATTTTCTGCCTAATCTCAAGTCAGGGGCAATTCCAACTGCACCCATGGAGTCGGGGATGGGGTTCTAAGAGAGCCAAGAAAGGGAACCTCGAAGCAGCTGCCTGTGGTTGAGGTGACAGATGGATGAGTCACATTTCTATCGAACTGTTAAGGCTCTGCTTGCATCCATATCATATTTCTGCAGAATTAGATGTGCACCTTCCACAAGAAAGCAGCCAAAAGCTGTGTCATGACTACTTCTACATTTGGTAGCCAATCACATAAAAGATGCCAATGTTTTAAACATCTTCCACCCAAATTCCACACATCATGAAATCACGACCTTCCTCTCTGGTGCTATGCGCCCCTCTGGCCAACAACTAAAGGAAACAGGCCAAGGAAAGGAGTTCAGGGTTGCCTCCTATTTTACTCATTTCTCACATTTGTGAGGAGGAGCATCTAGAGAAAAATCAGAAATGATTTCAAGAAGGAGAGAAGTAACTCTTTAGGGATCCCCTGAAATATACTCCTATAATCAGGAGGGCAAGGCTGGATGCAGAGGGCCAAGACTGCTGCCTTGAGGTTCCTGGGCCCCAAATCCAGGGGCAAGCTGAGGGCTCCACGCTTCTGTCTGCAGCCACAGGGACATTCTGTATCCCGTGGAGCTCTCCCAGCTCTGAGTTTATATCTCCTTCCATCACAGGGCACATGTCACCTCAGGATTCTGGTTCTTTAGCTGGTGTCATCGTTTTCAATTGAGATACAATTCACATTCCATAAAATTGACCCTTTTTTGGCGAAAAAATTCATTTTTTTTTTAGTATATTCACAAGCCTCTGTGAGCATCATCACTAATTACAGAACATTTTTATCATCCCCCAAGAAACCCTGTGCCCATTAGCAGTCATTAGTTATTCCCCCCTCCTCCCAGTCCCTGGCCACCACTCCGTCTCTGTGGACCTGCCCATCTGGACATTTCATATGCACTGAAGTACATGGTATGTATCTTCCGTGTCTGGCATCTTTCACTTAATATAATGCTTTCAAGGCTCATCAGTAAAGGAGAACACACTTAGCATTTCACTTTTTTAAAATTTTATTTGATAGCGAGAGAGCACAAGCAGGGGGAACGGCAGGCAGAGGGAGAGGGAGAAGCAGGCCCCCTGCAGAGCAGGAAGCCCGACCCTGGGGCTCGATCCCAGGACCCTGGGATTATGACCCGAGCTAAAGGCAGTCGCTTAACCAACTGAACACCCAGGCGCCCCTCAGCATTTCATTCTTGTTTTAATAGCTGAGTTAACATTCCATTGTATGAATATGGCACATTTTGCTGATTCAATCATCAATTTATGGACATTTAGGTTGTTTCCACTTTTTGGTTCTATGAAACTGTTAAGAACACTCACATATATACATTTTTGTGTGAATGTATGTTCTCAATTATGGCTATGTCAGTAGAAACCGCACTGTTGACTATATGGCAACTATCTTTTTGAGGGACCGCCATGCCAGTCTGCTTTCCAGATCAGCTGCGGCATTCTACAGTCCTACCTGGGGTGCGTGAGCTCCAGTTCTCCGTGTCCTCTCACTTGCTCACCCTCTGTCTTGTATCAGCCATCCCAGCGGCAGCATGGAGGTTATCTCATCGTAGTTCTGATTCGCATTTCCCGAATAAATAATGATGGTGAGCTTCTTTTTGTATTCTTACTGGTCACTTTTAGATCGGAAAAAGATCTATTCAAGTTTTTTTTTTTGCCTGTTTTCAAATTTGGATTATTATTTCGACAATTTTTGAGTTGTAAGAATTCTTTACACATTCCAGATACTATGCTCTCTTCAGATCTTTGATTTGCAATTATTTTCTCCCATTGTGTGGGAAGTCTTTAAACTTTGTTAGTGTCCTCTGAAGGACAAACATTTTCATTTTGATGAACCCAATTTATCTATTTTTTTCTTTGGTTGCATGTGCTTTTGGTATTGCCAAATCCAAGAACACAAATATTTGCATATATATATTTATTTTTATTTTTTAGTAATCTTTACACCCAACGTGGGGCTTGAACTCATGACTCTGAGATCAAGTCACACACTATTCTGAGCCAGCCAGGTGCCCCCAAGAACACAAACACTTATATCTTTGTTTTCTCTCAAGAGTTTTGTGATGTTAGCTTTTATATTTAGCTATTTTACCCATTTGAGGGTTTTTTTTTTTAATATGTTAGATGGGGTACCATTTCTTTTCTTTGTATGTGGATGCCCAGTTGCTCCAGTACCATTTGTTAAAATAACTATTATAGCTCCCATTGAATATTCTTGGCACCATTGTCAAAAATAAATTGACCGTTAAGTATGAGGATTTATTTCTGAACTCTCAATTCTAGTCCACTCATCTAAAAGTCTATTCTTATTCTAGTACTACAGTCGTGATTAATGTACTTTGTGGTAAGATCTGAAAGCAAGACATATGACTACTCAATTTAATTTTTCCTTTCAAGGTTGTTTTGTTTATTCTGGGTCCTTGCACTTCAACATACATTTTTATGGTCAGCTGGACTTGTGATACAGATTACACCGAATCTGCAGGTCAATCTGGGAGTACTGCCATTTAATATTAAGTCTTCAAATCCATAATCACTTTCATTCCATAAGCACTTTTTTATGGTATATTTCATTTCTTTCAAAATATTTTGTTGTTTTCAGAGTGCAGATCTACCTATGTTAAATATATTTTCAGTATTTTATTCTTTTTGGTGCTATTAAATATTTTCTACTCTCTAGGATCCTATTCTGGATCATACATTGCTTTTTGCTGTTTTATCTTGATACTTTCCTGTGTTCTAGAACACGTTTCAGTTTTGTCTTCCATGAAATTGTCATTTTTGTAGAGTTTAAGCCAGTTGTTTACCACAATTCCCCAAAATGGTATTTCCTTCTGTTTTCTTATTGTGAGATTTAGTTCATGTATTGTCGTCATTCTTTTTTTTTTTTTCTTTCATTTTTCAGGAACACTACACAGCGGTGTTTGGTCTTTCTCAGTGATTTACACCAGGAGCTACAGGATGTCAATGCTTTTCATTATGATGTTAACTTTTTCATGGATGGCAAAAACTTCAATTACATGCTTTAACTGTTTACCTAACGTTAACCTTTCACTATGGTGGTTTCAAGTGGTGATGTTTTTCCTACCATTCCCTCTGCTTTTAGTTGGTTTCCACTCTAAAGAGTGTTTTCATTTCCCTCCACATATAGAGGCATGTACATGTACGAGTATGTTAATCTTTCAATGTGCTAAAAATCCATTATTTTTATTCTTTATTTTAATGATATGGTTGTCCCAAATGTGGCCAAAGGGGCCCCTCTGATCTGCCCCATTTCCTTTTTGCCTACCTCTCCTTTTGTGAGTACTTCCTTACTTTCCAGCAAAAGATACCTTAGATACTTTCCCTCCTCAATACCAATCGTGTATTTCCCTGCCTCAATCAGTCCTTCCTCCAAGGAAGCCTAGTTCCTATTACTGAGAATGAAATTTAGAAACCCAGTATTTGAGTGGTATTTGTCACTGCAACTGAGGTGTCCCTGCTTCTAGGCCCTTTCAGAGGACAGGATCAGGAAGCACAAGCACACACATCATTAATTCATGTTAAGACTATTTCCAATCCAACATCCTGTATCTTCTCCTTCCTCAAGTATTTGTGTCTCCATTTTCCATTACCAAGTAAAACTTTGGCTGAACAACCTAAATATATTTAACCACATACTCAGTCATATGATACACAAAAATACTTCAAAAATTGCTACACTCACACCACTGCAAAAAAAAAAAAATCAAGTAGGCATAAGGATAATTTGCAAATATTTTTGTATGTCACTTAAGTGTATATAGTAAAAACAATGTGTTAAAAAGTTAGTTGAATTTATTTTGTGATTATGGTAGTTATTTGATACAAAGTTAGGCCCATTTTTTTCAATTTTCTCCCACTCCTTCTTGTTGACTTTAATTTCATGGTTGTTCCCAAACCCAAACCACGCAAAGGGTATTCTCAGAAAGCGTCCTCCTACCACTTCCTCAATACTCCTCCCCACTCCCTGGCGGTTACATTTATTGCTTATCCTCCCTTTGCTTTTTCAAGGCCAGCAGCAGACTGTCTCTGGTTTCACATCTGACATCCTCTTGTTTCTGACCTGCAGATCCCCTTCAAAATGGCTCACCTGATTAGGTGATGCTTATTCTGGAAAAACGCCCCTGTGATTATCTTACAATTAACCAATTAGGGATCTTAATGACATCTGCAAAACCCCAGCACCATTGCCATATAATGAGGAGAATGATATTCCATCACATCCAAAGGTTCAGAACAGAAGCAAAGGGAGGAAATTATACAGGTGTGAACCCCAAGGGATATAATCTTGGGGGCAAACTTAGAATATTGCCTAGCAAAATTACCCAGAGAGTCTGAGGTTCTAATTTATATGGATTAACTGCTTGGAGCTTTAAGAAAGCACTGGGAGAGAAGAAAAAGTCTTAGATTCCACCCACACCCTCTACCATGGTCCCAACCCCTCATCTCAATCAGGACCCCTATGTCCCCTCAGTGTACCCCGTACTCCCCCATCCTGTTCTTTAACCTACATTAACCCTCCTTAGCTGAACCCTCTTCCTGAGGCCTGTGCACATCCTGGATCACCAGTACCTGTCCCAAAGCCCTGTTCTTCTGCTCAAGTCACTTCAGGTGGTGTGGCCTCTCTATGACCTTGAGTCCACCTCCACACGCCCCCTTCGGCCTCCTCATTAAGTGATTTGGCTCCTATTCCTTTCCCTCCTTTCTGCTTTTGTCAATCCCTAAGGTCCCCAAATGCTGTTCCTTCAATCTATCCCTGCTCCAACATCACCTGTGCCTCAGATGCCAGCCATGTACTTGCCTCCTCCCCCACGTGCACTCATTTCTCCGTCTGCCCCATTTTCTTCCTAGTCCATTGGGCCCTGGTCTTCAGGCTTCCCATTCCCCATCTTTCCCTCCCACCTGTTCAGATAGGAATGACTGTGGCTGTGCAGCTAGGGAAATGTGAACAGGCTGGACATTTCAAAAAGAGGAGTATTATTTTAACATTGGACTTTATTCATAAACCAAATGTTTATTCTTCCATGTTTGTATTAATTTATACCACAGATGTATATGTTTAAACACCGATATAATATTTAAATCACATTATTTTGTATTATGACCTTCCAGGTTATTTCAGTTATTTTGTGACTGACTCAAGTCTTGTAATTATGGTTAAAGCTGCATAAAAATATAAACTGAACAACATTATTAGACTTTTGAGGCACAACCTTTACTGATTTCAAGTACTAATCTATTGAAATAATTTAATGTTTTATCAATTGTTACAAATTCTTCACTAAACATTCCCGGATCACAGCACAAATCTACAAATCTCTATTTTCATCTTACATTATTTATAATGTAAGATGAACTTACTATTATAATAGTTCAGGACTTGGCAAAGTCCTGAACATTCTGAAGTGTGGATTTCAGGACTCTCGATAGAGTTTGTAGTTTCTGCTGTAGAGTTTGCTCATGGTGCTTAAAGGGTAAATTATAAATGAAGGCACGCCATGAAGGTGCGGGACTGTACACATACAATTTCTCCCTATGTGAGCCTCTGGTGTCTGTTAGAGCAGAATGTGAGGACCGTTTTTCCTTATATTTATAATATGGGTTCTTTCATGTGAAATAAGGTCAGAGAATGATGAAGGCTTTTCCATTCTATGTGATTATTTTAACTAAAGGGTAAGACATTTACTGAGCATTCTGGACACATTCATTTCATATACAGGGCTCCTCTCCGGTATAAAATTGCTCATGCTCTTTAAAGCTGGAGTTTTGACTAAAAATTTCCTATGGTTTTTCTTCAGTGTGACTTCTTTTATGTTGACTAAAGGAGGAAGGATGATAGAAACCTTTTCTACATTTATCACAGATGTAGGATTTCTCTCCCTTGTGAGTTCTTTTGTGTGAATATAAATTAACATTCTGGCTGAAGTATTTCCCACATTCACGGCATTTATTTACAAGGTCTCTCTCTGGTGTGTGTTCTCTGGTGTACATACAAGCTGAGTGCTCTGATGGAATCCCTTCCCACATTCATGACATTTATAGGGTTTCTCTCCTGTGTGAGTTCTTTGGTGTGAATGTAAGTTAGTGCTTTGCCTGAAGTGTTTCCCACATTCATGACATTCATAAGGTTTCTCTCCAGTGTGAGTTCTCTGGTGTATATAAAGCGGAGTGCTCCGATGGACTCTTTCCCCACATTCCTTACATTTATAAGGTTTCTCTCCTGTGTGGATTCTTTGGTGTGAGTAAAAAATAGCCTTCTGGATGAAGCATTTCCCACGTTCACTACCTTTGTAGAGTTTTTCTCTGGTGTGTGTCCTTTTGTGTATAGAAAGCTGAGTGCTCTGGTGGAATTCCTTCCCACATTCCTTACTTTTATAGGGTTCCCTACATGTGAGTTAGCACATGTTGAGTCACTGTGGATCTGTAAGTGAAAACCTCCCCACATTCATTATATTCATAGGCATCCTTTCCAGTGTAAGATCACTGCTGTTTCAAGGAGATGAGAGGCTGTTAAAGAATTTCTCATATACATTAATTTCTCTACATGACTCCTACTTTGATCATGCAGTGAACATCTCCTGTTAGCATCTTCCCTGTTTATACAGGCCATGCATGTTATTTTCTACAATACAAAGAGATTTCCTTTTTCATAACACCTCAACTGCAAAACTATCAGATTTACTTTAAAGATTTCATTAGTTTCATAGACTAGCTGCATGAGCCATGTTTATGTGGCTGTCCTTTTATAAGAACACAGGTGATAGCTTTGAGCAACATCTTGATTTTCTCCCTAATTCAAACCACCCAAAGCTTTCTGCTGAGGCAGCATTTATGCCCAACTGAAATCACAGTCCTGTGCTGTGTTCTAAAATCTGTTGGCTCCCATGTCTTTACTGTTGAGGAAGGGTTCACCCCCTTGAAACTTACCATTGACATGCAATTAGATGGGTCCTTTCTGCAGATGTCTTCTTGTCTCTTAAGGCCACTTTTCCTGTCTAAAGTAATAGAAACAAAATGAACTGCTAGTGTGGATGATAGGATGAAAACTGTGAAAATATGCAAGGCCTGTGTAGGTTTCAAATACTGACCCTTACACAAGGGAAAAATGTGAAAAGAAGGAATGTATCAGTGAGTTGAAATGTACTTCAAGAAAGTGAAAATTATGAAGTGTTTTCAGGATTGAAATAAGATTGACATTCCCCTGGTCCTGCTCTCCCCATAACAGGACCTTCCTGGCACTGTGCACACACAACCTGAAGCTCACCTGGATTCGGGCCTTGGGGAAATCCTCTTCCCTCCCTCCACAGCTCCACTCCTTGTTCCAACTGGGAAACCACATCTGATTTGCAGAGATGATACCCTGTTTTTGGGGAGTAAAAGGTGTATTGATTTTAGATTCTATGCAGAGAAACATGAATGCTCTTTAATTTCAGGGCAGAATACCAAGGCAAAACAAGGTGAATAGTGAAGGAGAGCCCAGGGAAGAGCACCTTGAACACTGAAAATAGTAAAGTCCTTCACCAGGGCAGAAAGAACATCCTGACACTATGCCAACCCAGGTAGATTTTCTTGTTGTTGATGTGCAGGACCAAGGTCAAAGACAGAGTGAACAATCTTTAGTGTTTTCAACAAAGGAGTAATTATATGTTTCCACAGTAGGCTGAAATTAATTTTTTAAAAAAATTAGGTACACAGAAACTGCACCAGAACACTTGATTTTTCTTTAGAAATAGATAATAGGTATAATTTGCACAAATGGATCTTTAATTGCCAACTGAGTATAGGGAGAATAGTTATTTAGTAATATTTAGTGCTTTCATTCATTTAAAATATTCACTGAATTCCCAGCACAGTCCTGGGCATGGGAGGTCCAGAAGCAAGAAAGACATGAAAGAGGGGCCAGGAAAACTATATATTCTTTTGGGGTGACAAAATATGTGTAAGTAAATAAATGAATTGCATTCAAGTAGTTTTAAGAACCATGAAAGAATTTGAATAAGGGCTGAGAGGGGAGGGGGGATATGTGAAAGCTGAATACTTGCTGAACAAATACATTAATGTTGACAGACTCACCCACAGAGACCAGATGACTGATGTTCTCCAGCATCACATCTCTGTACAGCTTTCTCTGGGATGTGTCCAGCAGGGCCCACTCTTCCTGGGTGAAGTCTACAGCTATATCCTTGAAGGTCACTGATTCCTAAAACATCAGATATTTTGATGCAGGCAGGGCCTTGCCTCCCAAGAGCCATGAGAGTACACTGGACATGACGGTGCTGAGGATGGGTTGCTGTATACACAGAAGGCTCAAACCCTGCCTGGGGTCCCAGTCAAATGTTTCTCTATGCTGCCTTATCATGGGTCTTTCACACAGACTCACAGAAATATACACACTTTGTAAACATAACTCCATTATAAATGATTATGAGGTGTGGTGGAAATACCCAGGGCACGGCACTGCCCAACTTCCTGCAGGACTGAATGGGGCTCCTACACGACTTGGATAAGCAAGTGTGGCCTTGCCAATCTCTACACAACACACATGTTCATGATAAGACTTAAGACATACAGGGGCACCTGGGTGGCTCAATCATTAAGCGTCTGCCTTCAGCTCAGGTCATGGTGCCAGGGTCCTGGGATCGAGCCCCGCATCCGGCTCCCTGCTCGGCGGGGAGCCTGCTTCTCCCTCTCCCACTCCCCCTGCTTGTGTTCCCTCTCTCGCTGTGTCTCTCTCTGTCAAATAAATAAAATCTTAAAAAAAAAAAAGACTTAAGACATACAGTCCAGAAGCAAAACTCCAGGGGCCCTAAGACTGTTGTACACAGGGAATGTTCTAGCCTGCCCCTCCATTTCAATCTTCTTGGGCACCTCCAAGTACTGTTTATCACTATCATCAGCCTCTCAATTAAACCTGATCTTTCCAGTCCTGCAAAATTTGCTACAGGACCCTAGGTTTTATTCCATTATAATCCTTCTCAATGCACTGCCCACATTAGGAAAACAATACTCAGCAGACATTTCTTTGTTTTCAAATTTGAACAAAGTTTAATTACAAAGAGGGAAATTGAGTTGTTGGGAATAAGAGTGGTAAGGAGAATTTTTCTTTAAGTTATTAAAATGCTCAAGCATATTCTATAAAAACTTTAGTAAGTTTAAAATTGGGGAAAATAAATGATTCCTCACTGATCTCTTCTCCCGACCCCCAGTCTCAATGCTGCAGAGCCCTCCTCTGTAGCATCTAAAACCCTGGATGGACTGAACTCACCTGAAGGAAGCTCTGCCTCCCCACAGGACTGTAAGTTTCTGCTTGTTCTCATTTCTATCACCTGTGTTCACCACAGGCCTAAACCCACTGCAGACACTAACCTGATTAATGAGTGAGTCACTTCTCAGCTGGGGCCATGGGATGGATGAGAAGAAACAACTTTTCTGCAAGAATATCCTTAAGGGGTTGGGGGATGGAATAGAGTAATACGGGTATCAGATTATTTCTCGATCAAACCCTGACCTGCCATAAGCCTTCCTGATGAAGTGGGACTGACACTAATATTTCATGGAGGCACAAAGAAGATCCAGGCCATGAAGATAAATCTGCTCATCCTCTAGAAAAACAGGTATCCATGAGAAAGAACAAGTCCTACTCACCTGTGGTTGCATTGTCTAGTACTCAGTTGCCCCTTTCTTCCTGTGTATTCTCACCAAGGGACAGTCCAATAACTAAGCAGACAAAGCTGAGGAAAGAGAAAGAACCCATGAGACTTGTCTTTTCCAATATTCCTAGATATGCCCATCTTTAATCTGCAAATCTTCCTATGGTAGTGACTCCTGCCCATAGTCCAACTCACATGTACCTGCAGAGTAAATAAAGACAAACAGGGAGGGGGCTCCCCTCTCCAAGAATCAACAATAAGAAGTCTTTTCCTATTATGCTCATAAAGAAGTTATTAATATCCCCATTAAAAAGATACCAAAAGCTTAGAGGTGTCATTTAATTAGACTTGGTATTCAGAGGTCCTACTAATTTACATCCCTGGCACCAAAATCTTAGAGGAGAACCTGACTCCTGTCACATGGAGATTCTTGTATTGATAACTCAGGACACCATTTTGGAATTTCGTATTTTATCATTTTTGGGTGAAGTCCACTAGCATTGTTTTCCAACACTCATCTCAGCTCATGAATGCCCCATGCTATCCCTCAAGCAACACCTGCCCTCAGTCACCTTGGCTCCTCCATATGTGGGATTCAGGCAGTGTTAGTGCCTCAACCCAACTGTATAACTCAAGGCCTTGGATATATGGCCTAGCAACCATGGAATCTCTTTAAAGTTGGGCTGGACATTTCAAAGACCCAACCCTTGCTCATGTGTTCAGTGACTTTCATCATGTAAGTCTAGAACATAAAATCCCTTGCACAAGAAAGAAGCAGGAGTACATATGTCATAATGCTACACATTGAGGATTGCTACCTAATCCCCACAGAGCAGACAAGCTCATAAAATATAGAGCAAAGAGGTTTAGTTTTAGAGGTAATTTATTGACTTCTTGGGGCCTGGAGTTCCAGTTATTTTTATCAACAAGATTATATCTGCATTTCATAATTTAAGTATATAAAAGAATTTGTTACCTCTACAGTACTACCTCAAACAATGTTTATAAATAAATATACTACATCAACAAACACTGATAATGTGTCAAGAACAGGATATGATTAAAACCCACTGAATTTGAGGACCTGGAAAGAGAAAAAAAACTACTGGTATTGAGACTCTGTGAGTGGAATTTACATACATGCTGACATACATTGCACTTAATACCAAATAATAATCCTGCCTTTATGGATTACTTACACATTTGGGTGATGTGCACTAGGTTCAAAAAACTATATGACAAAACTACATGGCTAAAAATTGACAGCTAGAATTTAAAATTAGCTCTGCCCGTTTCTGAATGTCAAATAACTAAAGAATTTCATCTTGAAGGACACTAGACTCCGGAACCAGTTTTACCTGCATATCTCTCCAGTCAGATCCATGACCGGAGACTCCTTCCTCAAAACCTCCTCCTTTCAGCCTGTTCACATGATTTCTCCCCATGTTCAGGATCTCCTACTACATGGGAACCTTTAGTTCAGTGACCCCAATTTCCAAATTCAGCCCCCACATGTAATTTCTACTGATCAGTATAACACATACTTACTCATTCCAACACATACACACCAAGACCAACAATTGTAATGCCCCTTAGTCCTTCCCAACATCTGCTAATCAAAACCCCAATCCTAGATGATGCCAATATCTCACCTTCCCCTTGGCTCCATCTGTCACAGCTCAGAATGAAGTACTGAGCTGGTCTAATTACAGAGTCACAAATCTCCCAAAAGCTTTTTCTAACTATCTGGCATCCAACTTTGGCTTAACATTCACTTTGCTATGCTTCATTAATATGTTAATATTCCCTGTGCCTTTCTAATTTTTTTCTTTTTTAAAAATTTATTTTTAAAAAGATTTTATTTATTTATTTGACAAAGAGAGACACAGCGAGAGAGGGAACACAAGCAAGGGGAGTGGGAGAAGGAGAAGCAGGCTTCCTGCCGAGCAGGGAGCCCGATGCGGGGCTCGATCCCAGGACCCTGGAATCATGACCTGAGCAGAAGGCAGATGCTTAACAAATGAGCCATCCAGGTGCCCCCCCTTTTCTAATTTTCTAATCTCACAAATTCTCACCTTTTCCCTTAGTTTTCAAAAATGGTTTTACTTCCTACTGCAGAGATGAACCTGATAATTTGAAGAAATATTTCAGCTCACTGGCAAGAAAACTATAATTATTCCTGATTTCCAACCCATCAGTATATCTGCTCTTGTAAAAACTGAAAAGTAATCTTATTCCTAATTAAATCCAACTTCTCCAATTGTATCTCCTTCTTTCCTCCTCCCTCAAATATTGTATGTTATTGATTATAAACCAAACTGCTTTTTACCAGTAACCCCTTCATTTCCCCATTCATCTCCTTAAACTCATTTAGTCTCTCCATTCCTCTAAGAAAAACCTCCTCTAAACCAATTTATATCTAGTTGCTGACACATGACCGAAATGAACTTGAAGAAACAGTACATAGTTAAGAGTTTCTTCACATTCCCTCACTTTGACTTACAAAATCACTTACGATTTCCACGTTAATAAATCTTGTTAAGATGAGTTATTCCCCCATAATTAAATCCAGTGAGTGTTTCTCAGCATTTTACTTGGAACCAAAGCAGTACTGGCACATGATTTCCATTTGGGAACTTTCTTTTTCCTTCAGATTACTCTTCTAACTTCTCACTAAGCATTTATATCTTTGCGCCTTTCTTTATTGACAAGACTACCGGCAGAAAGACCACTTGCCGAATCTTAAGGCAAAGTTCTCTTTGACTATGATTTATGAATTATGAATAAACAGAAATTCCACGTCCCCATCACCTAACCTACCCTTAGATGTGGTATTACAACTGGCCCCCATCATATTAAACAGTCATTTTCATAATCAAAGTTCACTGGCAAAATAAAGGAGGTTGGATCTCACTGGGGAAATTTTTCTTCAGTACTCACTAGAACCTAAGTAGATGGAAAACCTATGATGCTGTGTGGTTATTGAGTGTGCCATCACCAAAGTCCTGAGCTCAGAATTTCATTTACTTTAAGAATAGACATATATTTGGTTTTGGACTCACTTTGACATAGCTGATAACTTCATCAGATTTACAATGCAATGGACAGACCCTGTTTACGTTGGATGTCAATCAAGATAAATATAACCAAGGAACAACTAATTTAACAAAAAAATTTCCCCTCTAATTAATTAAATAATTTAGATACAATTATGAAAAAGAGAGTAATTCCTTAAATCTTGTTGGGCATTCTAAAAGCATTCAAAGGCCTCATTACTTTGTGGGTTTGGGCCTGTTCTGGCAAGCACTGCAGGGAATTTATAGCAAGATGATCAACAATTTCAAGTGCGTTTAGCCTACAAAATATCTCAGGCTGCAGTTTTCAGTGTGACAATTCTACTTCTGAGTAACTTACCCAAAGGAAATAGAAACACTAACTCACAAAGATATATATACACTCATGTCCACTATATCATTATTTTTTTTAAGATTTTGTTTATTCATTTGAGAGAGAGAGACAGAGACAGAGAGAGCACAGCAGGGGGATAGGCAAAAGGAGAGGGAGAAGCAGACTCTCTGCTGAGCTGGGAGCCCAACATGGGGCTTGATCCCAGGATCTGGAGATCATGCCCTGAGCCGAAGGCAGACGCTTAACCATCTGAGCCACCCAGGCGCCCCTGTAGCATTGTTTACAACAGCCAAGCCATGGAAGCAAACTTAGTGTCCATCGATGGATGCATGGATAAAGAAAATGTGGTATATATACACAAAATGGAATACTAGTCAGCCATAAAAATAAGGAAATCTTGCCATCTGGGATGATGTGGATGAACCTTTATGTACATTATACTAAGTGAAACCAGTCAAAGAAAAATACTTTTATGTAGAATCTAAAAACAAAACAAAACACAGACCCACAGATACAGAGGACCAACTGGTGGTTGCTAGATTTGGGGGGTGGGGGGAAGCAAAATGAGTGAAGGTTACCAAAGGCACAAACTTCCAGTTACAAAATAAATAAATTCCGGGGATGAAATATACAGCACGGTGACTATAGTTAAAAATATTGTATTATATACTTGGATGTTACTAAGAGTACATCTTAAAAGTTCTCATTATAGGGGTGCCTGGGTAACTCAGTCAGTTGAGTGTCAGACTCTTAATTTTGGCTCAGGTCATGAGCTCAGGGTTGTGAGACTGAGCCTGGCATTTTGCTCTGTGCTGGGGGGTGGAGCCTGCTTAAGATATTCTCTCTCTCTCTGCCCCTCCCCCCGAAAAAAGTTTTCCATTATAGAAAAAACTCGTTAACTATGTGCAATATACACAAATATCAAATTATGTTGTACACCTGAAATTAATATATTGTTACTCTATTAAGTAAAAAAGGTCTGAGAGGAAGGCAAAAAATTAGCTCTAGTTTTGGCTCATCTCTAACTACTTCTTTGTGTCTTTGGTTAAATTCCTAAACTCAGAGTGAATCCTTGTTTTCCCCTTGCCATCTGGGATGGCAACGGGCCCTCCGGTGCAGTAAGTCCAGAACAGGCTATTTTTGCAAGCCTGAGAAGGCCCCTTTTCACCTCTAAAGCTATTCTGCAGACCTTTCTTGGCTGTCGCTGGCACTCAGGGGACAATTCTTCCCCATTCCCTGGGCTCAGGGAGTGCACAGCTGATCCATACACTGTTGTGAGAAGTAGCTAATTCAGGAAGCTGCTTTTGACTAATACCTTCCTCTGGAGCACCACCCCACATGAGGTGAAACAAGGTAAGATACACTTTTAAAAGTAAAGCAAAAATTACGGTCTTTATAAAGAGCACTTTTGAGCCTTCAGCTGGTCTCTTGGTGCCTGATTTGAACTTATTAAAAAAAAACTGAGATAGAAATACATTGGGACATGTCTGAAATTAAAATGGGGGCTGGGCATGGGAGCAGAAGAGGTGTTCCTTCTCATAGCTATGGTACAGTCAAGAAGCAGAACACACTGAGGGTTCTGTGGTGTGCATGTTTTAATACAAAAGAAGAGAAAGCCAACCCATCTTGCATCTGTCCGGGGACATTCAGGTATGTCTTAAGGGCTGTAAATGAAGACGTTTAAAAATATTAGGACCTCTTGGGCGCCTGGGAGGCTCAGGTGGTTAAGCGTCAGACTCTTGGTTTCAGATCAGGTCATGATCTTGGGGTTGTGAGATCCAGCTCTGTGCTCAGCGGGGAGTCTGCTTGTCCCTCTCCCTCTGCCCGCCCCCCCCATAAAAATCTTTAAAAAAAAAAAATCTGTTTAAAAAATTATGTAAAAAATATATTAGGACCTCTCATAATTGAGCCACAATGTACAAGTGATTTGAGTATAAGCAGAATGTGTTTTATAACTGATTTTTTAAAAAGTAAAATTTAGAATTTAGACGTCTCAGGTATTTCTGCAATAAGGCGGAATAAACGGTTCTGAAGAAACGTATTTTCATTTTGAGTACAACTGCTCCTTCCGAGATCCGTATTTTCCTTCCCCGAGTTTTTATGAACATTCTACAAATTCGGAAGTGTTCCAGATTTATTGGAGAACCCCTGTCACCGGGAGGTCCTGCGGAAGACGACCTTTCGGTGGCCTGACCTTTCTTCACAGTTATCTACGGCTGTCACCGCGTCACGCGATGAGCAGCTCACACTTCAGTCTGGAACGGAGACGCGCTGAGGAGCGTCATTTTAAACAGGTTAGAGACACGGCAGCTTCCCTTAAACGCCTGGAAAGTGAAATTATAATACATTCTGGTTTGGATGTAAAGAAAATACAGCGGCGAGTTTTAATACACCTACCTTTCTACTTTTCAGCACTTTCTCAAGTACTTTCACTTTCTGAACAAACCACCCACCGCAACGAAGACAAGCGGGCGCAGCAGCGGCGCACGCAGGGCCCCTTCCGCCCGCGGCCGGGTGTGTCCTCCCCGGGCCCTTCCCGCGCCCCGGGGTCGCCCGAACACCCCAACATTTTGTTCCGTCCCTTCCGCACCGCTCACGCGGTTCTCTCTCACGGAAGCTGCACTGGGGTCCACCCCCCAAAAAACGATCCCGAAGCCATAGAAATGACCACGGCATGCTGCGGTCTCGCCCCCGAAGGCCCTCAGCGAACGGGCCCTCCGGTGCAGTAAGTCCTGGTGAAACACTACACGGGAAAGAGGAAGGCACGCGGCGCAGGGCGGAAGACGAGTTTCTTTCTATTTATAAAAAAAAAACAGCCCTCACTCGCGGGGGAAAAGCCTCCTCCCAGGGGCCCGGGCCGCACAGGGATGTCACTCACCGAAGACGCAGGCCCTCGTCGTCCGCAGCGTCGCCGCCTCCGTCAGTCACAAAGTAACGTCGCTCCGGCTCTCGTGCACACGCGGCCGTCGAGGGCAACGGGCGCGACGCGCATGCGTTCCACGCGGGCCTGGGACGCCACGTCGGAAGAGGCGGGTCGGCGCGCCCCCTGCCGGCCACCAGGGTGCAGCGCGGGAGGCTCCCAGATCCCTGTGTCCCAGATGAGAGAGACCCTGACAGTTTCCCTCACAGGTGGAGTGGGAGGCAAGAGCCAAGTGAGGAGACGGCGAGAATGGTCCATGTGTGGCGGGTTATAGATGGCAACACTGGTATGAACCATTAAGCTATGTTCCCCTTAATATAAATGAGGACTATTCCTTATCCAGACACGTCTCTGTCTCTATGTATTGATGAGTGGATGGGTGGGTAGACACTACTCACATGTATGTACACAGGTTAGGATACACATAAATTTCTTCTTGCTGTTAGCTGAGGGGTCAAGAAACAAGCCTCCTCTGCAGTAGTTCAGATCTACGGTGGTGTTTTATTGTGTTCACCAAGAAAAAAGAAACCATATTCCCCCTACGCACACAGAATTCCATAGTCCATCCTTGACCCATTGTCTCAACCTAGGCTGTTCAGTCAGTGCTGGGGGTGAACAAGACCAGGAGTCTGATTCCAGGGGACCGTTGTCAACTTTGTCATACTCCCTGAAGACTATGAACCACGTGGGATCCCTTCTCCCAAAGAAACCCAAACCAAAGTCCTAGATCTGGCATCCCAAACCTCCCTTCTCCATCCAGCCTCTTTGCAAACTTATTTCAAGTACCTACCTCATTTCGGGGGATGGCTCTCACTTGACTATGTATGAAGTGTCTTCCCTATTTTTAGAATGTTTTCCTTTGCATTTGTACCCCCATCAAAGGAATCATTATGAAAGAGGGACTGGTCATTGGGTGTTTTGATGGAGGGGCCAAGGGGACCAGGGATCTCCAAGTTCAAGTGAAAACTCTTCTGAAGTGTCCAGGGCGAGAATGGGGGGTGGCAGGATACACCAGAGTTTAGTGGTTTCCCAGAGAGCAGGAGTCGCTTCTACCTAGTATTGGCTGAAGACCCTCCTCCCTCCTGACACCCCATCAGGGGCCCACTGGGATTGAGACAGGAATGCTTCTGGTTGTGGTGATCCTGAGACTCAGACATGGATAAGATGAGGCATGTGAAGCCATGTGGGATGCCCAAAAGCAGTAGGGCCTGTGGGCAGAGGACCCTCTCTGATCCCAAGTTTTGCTCCTAACCAGTAGGACTTAGGACCCTGCTCAGGTTCCTGCCTCTTCCTCCACCATGAACTGAGAGTGAGGGCTTGCCAAGGGCTCTAGGAAAGAGGATCATGGAGGCAAAACCAACTGAAGCAAATAAACCCCTTTTAGGATACGTTCCTTTAGAAAATGTCATCTTTAAAAATGTCACGGGGGGGGTGGGTTCAGGGATGGTTTAAATAGGTAATGGGGATTAAGGAGTGCACTTGTTGTGATGAGCACAGGGTGATGTATGGAAGCGTTGAATCACTATATTTTACACCTGAAACTAATGTAACTGTATGTTACCTAACTGGAATTAAAATAAAAACTTAAGGGCGTCTGGGTGGCTCAGCCAGTTAAGTGTCTGCCTTCAGCTCAGGTCACGATCCCAGGGTCCTGGGATCGAGTCCCACATCCGGCTCCCAGCTCAGCAGGGAGTCTCCTTCTCCCTCTACCCTTCCCCCTTGCTCCTGATCTCTCTCACATTCTCTCTCAAATAAATAAATAAAATCTTTAAAAAAATTAAAAACTTAAAATAAAAAAATGTCACCGGGAAATTTGACTTTAAAAAATATATGTAGATTAGTCTTCCTAGAATATAGAACCATTATCTTTCACTCATATCATTGCCCATTTGGGAAAAGTGGGAGAAAACTCTAAAATGGTTCTGGAAATCTGGATGGTGCTGAAGGAAAATATGTAACCCATTCTTACTTATGGATGTATGGATCAAGTATTAATTGAAGTAACCAAAAAGAAACCAGCAGTGGATTTAAAATAATTTAGTATAAACATATTTTCTAAGTAATGCACAAATGCTTTATATATTTGTTTATTTGAAACATTCCCCAAATCAGAGAAAATAAAATGAAACTCTATGTACCCTTAAGATAGTTTCAAAAATTACTAACAATTAGCAGTATTGTATAACTCATTCCAAACTCAGCTTGGTGGGTGGGTAGGTGGGGGAAGGAAGCTGGATTCTTTAGAGTAAACCTGGAATCATATCATTTTTTTAAAGATTTTATTTATTTGACAGAGAGAGACACAGCGAGAGAAGGCACACAAGCAGGGGGAGTGGGGGAGGAAGAAGCAGTCTTCCCGCCGAGCAGAGAGCCCGATGCAGGGCTCGATCCCAGGACCCTGGGATCATGACCTGAGCTGAGGTCAGACGCTTAATGACTGAGCCACCCAGGTGCCCTGGAATCATATCGTTCTTTCCATGAATGATGTCCTAATGAGGAAAAAGTAATAGGATGTGAAAATATATCTGGAAAACCATCCGTCATTTAGGGACACTTAATATTAGTTCATGTATGTGTGTGAGTAAGTGAGTATGTGTGTGTGTCTTCCAGGGAGATGGGTCTCCTTGAAATATGGCCATATGCAAGGACATCTCCCCACTCTCCATCCTGCAAAGCGCCCCCGCCATGGTTAACATTAAGGCTCTAGCACTTTCTCAGCCCCCACATCCCTATTGTCCTTTCTGCCATCTGTTGTCCGGATTAAAGAGATTGTGCTTTTGGGCCCGGGGCTGTTGGTTGGCACCTGAATTGGTTCTTCCTTGTTGTGCATGGTACTTCCCGTCCAGTATGGGACTACACAAGAAGGCAGGGACAGCAGTTCCCGGGTTCTGGGGCTTACCTAGAAATACTGCAGAGGCTCTAGAGGGTGGGGACCCCACCCCTGGCCTCCCATGCTTGTTCCATCTATTCCTGGGTCCGTGGTGGTCTTAGGACAATTTTCGTTGAGCCTGGTGGGCCGTGGATGGCTTCCCTGGGTCTCGCAGGCAAACACAAGTGGTTACGGGTCCCAGAGGTGACTCATAATATTTCCCAGAGGCTCAGGCAGGCCAAAATGCCCTCACCAAGCCTCCCCTGTCAAAATGGTCACTTCAGGACCCTGGAAGGAAAGTTGGAAATGTTTGTGGATGCTCATATCTATAAAGGGCACCAGGAGTGACCTGGAAGCCTCTGTTCATTTGTGTGTATTTTTGAGAAATCTCCATCATCCTCTTCAGTAAACCAGACACCCTTCCTGGATGGAGCAAGTCGATTCAAGATTTTCTAACAGCAGCTGCAGCAACAATGATAAATCTTAATTGCTGAAATAATTAGGATCCTGGTGATTAACAACAATAATGACAACAGGATTTACGATGAGAGTCATAATAATAATAATAAACCTAAGGAGAGGGGAGAATAGACTATAGACCACCAAGATGTAGGAGAATATCAACTTTCCACGTGACGCTGAAAGACAAAGACTTTCAATACTGATGCAGTGATGTAAAACTTTCTCAATCTCCTCAGACTGATACCTTTCAGAGTACAGCTCCTACTTAATAGGATGGTGCAAGAAAAATATATTTCCCTGCACGGCAGATAGGAACATGAGGGTGCTATGTTGGGTTGTGCAACAGCAAAACCTGTTCACATTGAAAATACAAGCAAGCCCACAACCAGCAACACACCTGTGACTCTCCCTCAAAGTAATAAACCTCCTATTAATTAAACAAAGACATTCATGTTGACATCATTGCAACAGGCAGAGAAAGGACACAAGCATATTAGGAAGCACTGAGCAAGGGGTGAAACAATGTTGAGGGTCACTTTTGAATGGCAACAATCAGTTCATTGAATTACGTCTCAGGCAGAAGACCCAAAAAGCATTTCAGCCTGTGAGTCTTTCCATTACTTTTGTAAGATTACATATCATAAAATTAACAATCTTTTTTTGATTATGTTCGGTTAGCCACTGTATAGTTAGTACATCATTAGTTTTGATGTAGTGTTCAATGATTCATTAGTTGTGTATAACACCCAGTGCTCATCACAACACGTGCCCTCCTTAATACCCATCACCTGGCTAGCCCATCCCCCCACCCCGTCCCCTCTGAAACCCGAAGTTTGTTTCCTGGAGTCCAGAGTCTTTCAGGGTTTGTCTCCCTCTCTGATTCCGCCCCCTGCTTCAGATTTCCCTCCCTTCCCCTGTGGTCCTCCTGTGTTCTTGCTTATGTTCCACATATGAGTGAAGCCATATGATAATTGTTTTTCTCTGCTTGACTTATGTCACTTAGCGTAATCCCCTCCAGTTCCATCCATGTTTTGGGGTTTACAGTTCAGTGGTATTAAGTACACTTATACTGTGGTGCATCCATTACCACCATCCACCTCCTGAACTCTTCATTTTGCTGAACTGGAACTCTCCCCATTAAACACTCATTTCCCCTCCACCTCCGTCCCCTGGTGACCACCATTCTACTTTCTGTCTCTGTGAATTTGACTACTCTAGGCACCTCATAAAGCAGAATCACACACTATTTGTCTTTTTGTGAATGGCTTAGTACCCTTAGCATAATGTTCTCCACATTCATCCATGTTCTAGAATGTTTGTCAGAATTTCCTTCCTCTTTAAGGCTGAATAGTAGTCCATTGTATCTGTAGCCTATGATTTTAACTCAGAAACACAATATAAGTTGATGCTTCTAGAAAGTGTGGAGCTTTCTTAAATGAGTTGACTCTACCTCTATGAATGATGACAAATTGTTAGCCTAGATGGAGAGGGATTAGGAGAGGGAATATGGAGCAGATAATTCTACCATCTCTATGGAAAGACACAACTTTGTAAAACACACACACACACACACACACACACACACACACACACACACGAAAATGGAAAGACACAACTTTGTAAAACACACACACACACACACACACACACACACACACACACACACACACACACACACGAAAAATACCTGAAGCAGACAGCAGACAGACATTTTTCTAGGGGATCAGGTTGGCAAAGGAAGTCCTCCTCAGGAATCCCCTATCATCACAGATCTGTCAATGCCTCTAGAGGGGGACACACAATATTTCACAGATCTCATCAGAGGAACACACTCCAACTCATGCAGTGGGGACACGGAAGCAAGTGTGTGAATTATAGGTCTGTTGGGGAACTCTCTGTAATCATCTTCAAAAAATCTGACCTGTTTCATGAAAAGAGAGCTATAATGTAGTACAGCATCAACAACAAAAATAATCCATGATAAAAAATTTACTGATAAAAATAATGAATTACAATAATCATCATGAATTATATTAATTCCACTACTATTAATATGGAAAAAATGATAAATAAGGAGGTTGTGTATTGAGTCCCCTAAGTGAATGACCAAGTGACTGTCCTGGGCCTTACAGGGTGGAGGGTTTGGAGCCCTGGGTGTGCACATGAAATCCATGACATGAGGCAGAGGTGATCAGCAGGAGGGAAAAAAAGCCAGCCTGTAGGAGGTTCTGGGCCACCTTGGGAAATTGCATGCAAACCCCTTGAGGGCCGGCCCTTGGGGCAGAGGGAGTGGGAGCCCATTGTGGGCCCGCTTGCAGCAGGACAGCCACCAGATTTCAGGAGATTGGCCCCTGTGCAGGTGAGGCAGGACTCCATGTCTACCCCTGGCACAAAAGAGCCCGGCATCAAATGGACACCCAGGCTGCCATTACTATCCCTGCCCTCCCTGCCCAGCACCCCTTCTGCTTCTTTTCCTGCTTAGACCCTGGAGCCTCCAGACTTCCCAGTTCATATCTTCAAGGTCACGTAAAATATTTGCAGAGGCTGTAGGAGGCATCACCCGTCCTCATACCAGCAGGGTGGCTGCCAGGCTCCCTTGGAAGACCGAGAAAAGTCGTGGATTATACAGGATGGGAGTTCACAGTCTCTGTGCCTTCAATACTGACCACCCTATCCTGGATACCTGGTGGGACTTGGATTTCTAGAGCCTAGGGAGCCATTTTTAGCTAGAGGGACCACTGTAGCACCTCGATTTTTAGCTACAGTGGTCCCAGGGCTCCAGATCAGATCTAGAAACTCACACGAACGTTCATATGGGCAGAGATGCCATCTCCCACCTTTTCGAGAAGGCAACAGTGGTCGTGGGACCCCCGATTAACTAAAATAATTTTGTGGCAGTTCTGTTCATCCAAGGACAACTTCCCTGGGCTTCCAGGCTGGCACAAGCAGTCAGTGGGCCCTAGAGGGGATTTTAAATTTTAACTAAGGGATGTGTGTGAAGGATACCCTCCAGGAGTCTCCCCTGGTATCAGGGGCTGGTCCTGCTTCTGGAGGCTGACTTGGAATATTTCAGGATGCTCCTCAGAAAAATAAGTATCATGTGGTACAGCAGGAATCGCTTTCCTGAGGAGAAACTCCATTGAAGGTTGTATATCAACCAACTACAAAAATAATTCATAGTAAGAAAGGTAACAATGAAGATAATGATGAATAACAATAACAATCATGATAATGCTCATAGTCAGGGAATTATAATTATTATGTTAATGATAATCATAACCTAAGGAGATGGGAGATTAGAAGACAGGTTTCCCTAAGGGAGTAATATGGTAATATCAGTTCTCATGGGGTTGTTGGAGTCTGCATTCTAGATTTAACAGTGAAATATGTTCCATGAGGGCAAAGCCTATTAGCAAGAGAAAAGAGAATTCCAACCCAGTGGAGGGCAGAAGAGTTAGTGTGCCAACCATGAAAAAAGAGCCTTGTGGGCAAAGGTAGAGGGACCTTGGTCTGGGGCCCTGAACACCCCCCACCACCCTCTAGGAGTGAGGACACCTGGCTGACAGGCTCCGTGCAAGGAAAAGCAGGGGACCCGTCCCACACCTGTCACGCAGAAGCACCACTAGGACAAACCCTGAGCTTCCAGTGTTCTGTCATCCCTTGTATGTTAGCTGCCTCTCTGCCATCTGTACTTTGCCAGGCCTGCCAGTTTTAGACGTCTAGATTTGCCTATCTGGGCCAGTTCTTGTAGGACACCATCCTTATTACTTTCTGATCTGCAGGTGATGACATGGAATGGGAGGAGCCATGCGAAGCCTTCCTGGAGGACTTTGTCAACAGATGCAGGGTTTGACTCAGCTGCAAAGAGCCACCTGCCTCAAGACAACTGCTCCCCAGAGGGACTGACATGCAGTGATTATTGGTAGAGGCGGGGAATATATAGGCCTGGCCACTTTGCTTCAATTTAGGACAAGTGTGACAGGCCCCGCTAGTTCTCCAGCACCCTGTGTGGTAGGCTGATGCTGTAAGGCTGCCCTGCAGCCTCCAGACTTCTCCTTCCGCCTGGGTTTCTTCCTCCCCACCCTTTCCAAACATGTTCATCTGGAGATCACTGCCTAGTAAACACCCAGTGCCCTGAACTCCATCTTGTCTGCTCTCTGGGAACCTCAAACATGACAATGGAGAAAAGACTCCAGGGAACAGAGGGCTTGCAAACAGGAGCAATCAAATTCTGCTATGGTTGAAACTAACATAAAGACTGATGACACTCTATGACATTTTTTTGTTGTTGGTTGGAAGGTTTGAACTGTCAGCAAGAAAGAGGTCCATGAATTAACAGGGACAAAAAATAAAATCAGATTGGTGTGGGATGAGGAGAAAAGTCGATTAGCGGATCTTACCTCCCCTTGGATTGCAAAGAAGATGAGAGAAGCAGTTGGAAATAAATGGAGATCAAAGTGTTTTTGTTTTTCAATGCAAATTTCAGGCTGGGTGATGCCATCACCTGTTGAAATGCTAAGGGGATGGATCAGATTGAGAAGGAGTACTTTCAAATAAGAGGAATATGCTTTAAATCATAGCATAAAATTCGTGATACAGTAGGAGAGAATAGGAAACCAAACACAAATGCAGAAATAAATTGCCTGAGAGGAAAGGTAATCCTTTTCCTGTTCTGAGGGAGATAAGTGAAAAGTGCAAGACTATGTTAGATCTAGTGGTTGAAAGCATCTACACCCCAAATTATCTACTTCATTTGTGAAATTGTTAATATGCCATCTAATGAAGGTGAAAGTAGAGTCCATGGATACTCCCTGGTAATGGCAGATGTACTCTGACGTATTCTTTGCTGAGCATGGAAGAAGGAACTTACATACATGGCTTACTAGGACTGCCGGGCATTTCTGGAGAGAAAAACAAAATGTCTTCGGATACAACGGAATACTTACTATGTCCTCTGGCTTACTTATTTCCCCTTGGAAATTTTAAGGAATTTTAAGCCAGAAGAGTCTATCTTTACAAGTGTTAAGAATTCCACTCAGATGTGTAAATCAACTGGGAATGGCCTGGAAGCAAAGTTGCTGACCGTATTTTATTATGTGATTCTGTTTTCAATTATTTCCCCACTAACCAAGAAATAAAATATAAGATTGTTTCCCCCATCTTCTTTGGATAATTAATAAATTTGTAACAGGTTCTTAAAATTAACATGTGGCCAGTTCCCAGCAGTCAAGTAAACATTTTTATTTTTATTTTATTGATTGACTGATTTTATTAGTTTCAGAGGTAGAATTTACTGATTCATCAGTTGCATATAACACCCAGTGCTCCTTACATCATGTGCCCTCCTTAATGCCCATCACCCAGTTACCACATCCCTTCACCCACCTCCCCTCCAGCAACCCTCAGTTTGTTCCCTAGAGTTCAGTGTCTTATGGTTTGCCTCCCTCTCAATTATCATCTTATTTTTCCTTCCCTTCCCCTATGTTCATCTGTTTTGTTTCTTAAATTCCACATGAGTTAAATCATATAGTATTTGGCTTTGACTTATTTCACTTAGCATAATACCCTCTAGTTCCATGTCATTGCAAATGGCAAGCTTTCATTCCTTTTGAAGGCTGAGTAATATTCCATTGTATATATCACATCTTCTTTTTAAATTTAAATTCAATTAGCCAACGTATAGTACATTATTAGTGTCAGATGTAGTGTTCAACAATTTATCAGTTGTGCATAACACCCAGTGTTCATCACATCACGTGCATCTTCTTTATCCAAGTAAACATTTTAAAAAATTATTTTTAAGTCTGTATTTCCCCCAGTTTCATGTCCATAGAATCCCATTAAGTGTTTTTTTTCTTTTCTTTTCTTTTTTTAAGAAAGGCAGACTGCCACATGCAGCACCTCATTTGATGTGTCCGGAGTCTTGGAAGTTGACCACCCTATGTTCTCCTACAAATGGACCTTGAGAGCTTGTTTGGAGGTTCTAGCAGGGGAGGGCAGCTGCTCGCATACCCTTGACCAAAGAATGGTCCTCCTGTATTGGGGAAGGTCGTCCTCTTCGACCGAGCGCACAGCTTCGGGAGGGACACACATGGAGTGGTGAGGGAGGAAGGGGACACCCGCCTAGTCAGCCAGATCAGCCAAATCAACCCTGGCGATCAATGGGGTGACAGATGTCACAGCCAGATCGCCCTCACATCCAGAATCCCATTGGGTGTGATCCCCTGCTTCATTTCCAAGATGTACAGTGTTTTCTGGTACATAGAATGCACTCAAAAATATTTATGAATGAGTAAAGGAATGAATGGATCTTTCTAATATCTCTTCACAGTGTCCTTACATCTCTACTCTCTGACTTTGTGTGAGGGTTATAATTTTGTGTTAGTCTGGACAATCCAATCAAATTGGACAGGGTGTGTCCCACAGGCTGAAGCCCTGATTAGGTTTAGGATTTTTCCAATCAGGGTGTGTCCCCTGGAATGTAGCTCTGATTAAGTTATTAAGGGTTTTTCCCAGTATAGAAGGGAAGTTAAACAGGCATTTTCCCTGGGAAGAAATGGAGAGGTCTGGGACATTGGAAGAAAAAGAATTGGCTGCTTGCCTGTGGAACTTGCCAGAGAATTTGGCTTCCCCATCTTCTCCAACTCTGGGTTCTGGTGAGTTCTCCAGTGAAATGTGAGCTGGCCTGATTCCTTTAAAATTATGTAAGTTCTGCCTCTTTAGACATCTGTCCTATCAAAGTAGCTTCTTATGATCTTGATATTTGTGTCAACATTTACACCACCATTGTCATTCCCTATTTTTGACTATTTGTGTCCCCTTTCCATATTGGCCTTGAATCGATTTAATTATTTTAACTGCCTACCCTAAGACTCTAGATTTTTGCTTTCCAATAACTACCAGCCACATGTGACTATAAAATTTAAATTAATAAAAATTAAATAGCTAAAATTCAGATCTCAGCAGAGCTGGGCAAATTTCTAGTATTCTGTAACTATGTATGTCTGGCAGATACTGTATTGTACAATGCAGATATAGAGCATTTCCTTCATCTTGGAAAGTTCTACTGGCACAGCGATCTACATCTTATGTTTTTATTATTTTTTATTGTAAATACTTCATTTTCTGCTTCTCTGAACTAATTTCCTTTTATGGGTTTCATCAAGTGATTTTCTTCATAAATGTCTTTAGATATGTGACTAATTTAATCATTTAAAAATTAATATAGTGGTGCCTGGGTGGCTCAGTTGGTTAAGGATCTGACTCTTGATATTGGCTCAAGTCATGATCTCAGGGTCATGAGATTGAGCCCCGCGATGGGCTCCGCGATGGGCATGGAACCTGCTTGGGATTCTCTCTCTGCCCCCCCCCCTTCCCCCTTCTCCTGCTCTCACTCTCAAGCTGTCTCTAAAAAAAAATTAATATATATTTAAAACAAATAATTTCCTGTGAATATTGTTTTAGCTTTGCTGCATTTGTATTTACACGTTACTGCACTCAAATGTTATTTTTCATAATGTACTTAAAAAATTTAGTGTCAACTTTGACAGAGATTTTTTTCTCCTTATTTTTCAGTTGACAGATTGTGTCTTCTATAGCGGTCACGTTCTGGTATTATTTCCTTGTTTATAGGGCTGTTGCCTATTCCTTTTTTAAAAAAATTTGAGATTTTACCCATCCTGGTACACAAACCATTGGTATGCAGGGTCCATTTCGCACCTTGAAAATAAACCTTCTGTGTCAGGATACGGTGCTTTCATAGACAAAATTCTAGAACGATTGTAATCTTAAATCCAATTTCACCATTCTTGAATTACTTTTAAGATATTAAATGTTGAAAATCATGAAAGGTTGAACTTTGATTTGTAATCCAACCTGAGAGGATATATTTCTCCATTTTCAGTATGAATTTGATGTACATTTGTTTTGGTTTAATCCCGTCTTCATATTTAAAGCTACTTTCTTGTACCTTGTGATTTGTCTTTACTTTCCTGTCTGTGCACTGCTAAGCTGTAAGAGGCAAGAAGGCAAACCATTTCAGTTATGTCGACTGCTACATCCTTAGCACCTAGAATAGTGCCTAACCCATCATAGTGTTGAAATTTGAGAGAGCTCACCTAATAACATCACTTTCCAGACTGTAGTTCCAAATTGAAGAAGGGAAAAAGGCAAGTGAGTGATTATGAGTAGATATCAGTCATTTTTATTGACAGATCTGTTGGGGAACACAGATTTGGTATGGGGGGTAAAGGTTCCTAAAACACCCAAAAAGTAACAAAGTGTGTCAAAATAGCCCTGGGATGGCTGGAAGTAAAAGCTCTACTCTTTCATGGTTAGCAGCACCCTTAAAATATTAAGGTGATGTTGAGGAAGCTGAATGCCTCCTTCTAGGTAGCTCTTTGAAATCTGGAGGAAGAACCTATGGTGTGCAATCACCTGTCCTGAGGTCACCAAAGATTTAAGTCACTATTCCTGCTTTAGTAAGAAGTTGGCCAATGTATTTTTTCATAAATTACTGAATAATTTAGAACCATTAAATAGGTTTTGTTAGTTCTTTTAAAGATTGCTTATATTGCTATGGTTTTGGAAGTGCACTTAATCTCCATTTTCTGAGATAGTTTCTAATCTAGGTTTAAATAGGTCTGTTTTGACTTCTTTCTCATAATGTGTGTCCTTTTGGTCCCTGACATATCTCTATGTGATCATTTCAATTGTTATTTTATCTGTAAGTTATACTTACGCATGTCTTTTCCATGTCTTGTTGTGATATTTGAGGAAGGGTTTCCTGGGTTATAAGATTAAAGATCACAGCTGGTTTCCCTGAAGGCTTAGTAGGCATTCTCCAATATCTTATTTTGTTGAGTGAAATTCATCCCATATTTGGCTTGAGTTTGTATAACGATCTTCAAATAATTCTTCATCTTTGAATTATAGACATTTTTGGGGGGGAGTGGGGCTCTTGTTAATTTTTGTTTTATGTACATTTTTCCAAACTCTTAATAGATTCTCATGAACTCAAAAATTCTGTTTCATATGTTTTATATCTTTATTAAATTAAATAATATAATTATTTCATATCATTTCCTTTGTTACATATAGCAGCAAAAACAATATGGGTTTGGGGTTTGTTTTCCATAGCTTTCAATTTCTCTCTAATCCCCTCACAAGCTTTTACTTAATTTTTTTTGCTCATTTAAAAACCTGATAGCCACAGATATGAGTGACTTTTAAGCAGTGTCTGTTTTCCTTCTTAATTTCCCAGTGCAGTCTCTTCTCTTACATGGTTTCATTTTCCTATTGGAAGCTTTAGAACTCTGTGGTCATTTTTCTTTCTTCTCTTGTCTTAAAATCTCTTCCATTTGTCTTAAAATCCCATTTTCATTCTTATAATTCTGATTTGAAGTCTTTTTAATTAAGGCTTTTAGTAAATTGTAATCAATTCATTCCTAAAATTATTGGATAACTTAAGTGATGTTCTTTGGCTCAAAGGCAAAGGATTCCTTGAATAATGATCTCCAACTAGTTTTTCAATCTGACTTATTTTATACTTTAGCCTTTTTAATAGCTACTGCATTTTTTCCCAGGTCATTATTATTCAGGTTAGTCCTCCTTAAACAACATCAATTCAAGGTAATATTTTGGAGATAAATACATGTCAGTGTTGTGCTATAGCAGAAAATGTTCCTGTCTCAAAATGATGGCTATTAAACACAGGATGTATGGAGAGTTTGTGGGACCTGGTTGGTATTTTCCATTACCTCAGCTCTGCGGGGGCTGCTTTTTAGGTACCAGTTAAAACCCACTCAGTGACCTCCTTTGATGCCTACTACTTGGAAACACAGACCTAGCACAGGTATGCCTAGGTACATTCTTGCTTTCTACTCCTTAAGAGTAGCATATGCACAAGGGTTCCCTGAATATCAAATAGGGATTTACATATTCCTTTATTTCTATAAAAGAAACATTCTAAGAGCAAAAAGTTGCATTCCATTCCACTCTGAATTTTCCTTGAACTCAAACCCAAACATAATCCCAAGGTCAATTCCTAATTAGTGTTTCTACATTCTCCCTCCTTGGATACTCTCATGTTTTCTGGATAATTCAATCACTAAAGTGCATTTACAGAGTGTCTCTATACACACTCAATTTGGTGTGTATAGAGAACGGTGAATTGCCCTGGATATTGGATACATTTCTGCAGTTTGCAGATCCTTGCATTACTCTGGGACTTCTCTTTTATATCTGCTTGAAATTGGTAACTGCATTTCCAGTTTGACTGTGAGGAATAGCAGGGAGAAAACATTTTCAGAGGACAAATCTGGAGACATAGGAGGGGATTGATTGTAAATGTATGGGGAGGTTTCTCTTAAAAGACATTTAATTTAAATCAATAATGTAGTTCCCCCAAAAAAGGAGAGAAAAGAATTCAATTGTGTAGACATTGGACATAGCCAGGGGTAGCCAAGAATTTAATTTAATAGGAGAAAAGGAATAACCAGTGGATATGAATGCAGACAGGTAGATATTGTAGTGATATACTGAGTTGCCTTGTCATATTATGTAATGCATCTGTGTTATGGGCTGAATTGTGTGCGTCTCCCTTCACCCAATTCATACATTGTAGTTTGTTACTCCGAATATATCAGCATATAAATTTATTTGGAGATAGGTTCTTTAAAGGGGTAATTTAGAAAGAGGTAAGGAAGGGTCCTAATCCAATATAACTGGAAAGTCGGGCACAGACACATGTAGAAGGAAGTCCACGTGAAGACAGGGGGAAGATAGCTGTCTACAAGCCAAGAAGACTGGCCTCAGAAGAAACCAACCCTGTATACATCTTAATCTCAGCCTTCTAGCCTCTAGAATAATGAGAAAATAAATTTCTGTTGCTTATGCCACCCAGCCACTGGTACTGGAATAATAATAATTATAATTACTATTAGCAGAGCATAATAGAATGCTAGGTATCACAGAAGGCCACCTGGAGCAGTGATTATGTGCTTAGACTGGGATCAACATCTTAACCATGTGCTTTCTGCTGCAGTCATAGAAGAGGAGCTGTTACTTGGGTCTTGATGAGCTGATGCAATAGATAGCTCAAGAGACGAGAAAATATGGTGGTCTTGGTAAACGTGTGTTGGACTGAGAAAATATAGATTAAATGGAGGCAATAAAGATGAAGAGAGATTATGATGTTTAGGAAGTGGGGTCAATACTCTGGTCATTCCCATGTGGTAGAGAAGCTGGAGATGAGGAGATCTTTTGTAAAAAATCAAAGGAGAAAAAGACATTGTAATAACATGGTGCTTCTGATGATTCATGTTCTGTGGTACTGTTCCAGGTAAAGCCTAGGTGTGCTGTGTTACCTAAGAGGAATTTGCACCTAGGAGACAGTTAAAATTGAAGAGAGCTATTCCATTTTCTAGCTGTGTAACTTTGTCAATTACTAAAGTTTTTGAAACCTCTGCTTGGGTCATTTGTTAAATTGGCCAACAGATTATAATTAGCATGGTCATTGTGGTGATTAAATTGGCAAATACATATAAATATGTAAGTACACAGACACATTTAGTACAAATTTAACTTTTCTTTTTCTCCTGGGCCTCAGGTACAAATGGGTGAGTTAATTATCCCTTTGTTCATGATGCATTTCCATTATTTGTCCATGAAATACATTAAATTGTTACTGATGTTAGGGGAGAAGTTAATTTATAAAAGATCTTGAGTTGATTAACTCCATCATAAAGTAGAGTCTTAGTTGCTTGATATTCAAGTCTCTGGGGGACCCAAGAGCAGGAAGGGAGTTAGGCTTCAGAGGACTGCCATGGATGCTGGAGAACCATTGCTAGCAAATAAGGCAAGAATAACGAAATCTGAGAAATTCCACAGCATTCATCTTCAGGTAAAAACAAAACCCTATATGTGGCATGAGTCGGGGATCACTATGCTTTGGAATCAGGGAGGGAATTAAATAATTTGGGATGCCATAGGCTAATTAAAATACAAAACGCAATGCTTATTAGGTTCCGATTTGTAAGATATCTGTATTTTACACTTGATCTTAGCCAAAAGGCAGAGAAGCGATGTAAGATATCTGTATTTTTGACCTTCTTTATTTTCAACCACAGTTATAACCTTCTTAAATTTGACCCTGGGATAGGAGTGACCTCTTGCACTCTATTCTTAGAGTGCACCACTTGTTTCAGTTTGTAGGGCTGGGGGTGTTCCCCAGGTGAAGTTTCAGGGCCTCATGACAGGTGAGACTGGAAATTGTGCACAGGACAGGAGTCTCATGGCTTCTTTCTCTATCCTCAGCTTTGCCTGCCTAGTGCTTGGACTGTCCGAGCAAAAACCCAGAGAAAGATACCTGACAACTGAGTTACTAACAGTGCAGTCACCAGTGAGTAGGGAAGCCTCTTTCTGCTGAAGTAACACCCTAGTGCCATCAGATGGGCAAGTTTTTCCTATTGGCATGTATCTTCTAAGTGCAATCAGGTGGGGTTCAGGCATCTGTGTGCTAAGTTCCTCTGGACTCTGGAATAGTTACCATCTGTCAGGAACTCATTGATAATTAATCTCTTTCCTAACATGCAAATTTATGATAGCTTCCATTAAGCTTGTGTATTTACAGAAGAGATAAGAGAAGTTTTCTTTCCCTCATCCAGCCTATGACCTCACTGGCAAATAATTCAACTCATTAACCATGTTTTTTGGATGCAATGGGCTTAGGATGGTGGTGATTGCAAGTGCTAGAGATGAGTGAGGGAAATATTATAGTCCAGTAGGGAAGTAGATGTTTCAGCATGTGAGTATAATTAATCCAGTGTTACAAGACCTGGTGTGAGCATTGCTCAGTGTTGAGAGGAACGGGAGAGAGGTTTAGAAGGAAGGAAGAATCATTTTATGTTTTTCTCAATTTTAAACCCCATATAATTATTAGAATTTGCACTTTTGAAAATTCCTAAAAAATATAACTGAAATTATCACTATCATGCTTGTCCCCAGTCACATGTATTACCTCTTAGTAATTAACCTTTGGTTCGTATTTGATAACTGGAAGCAATGTGTAGGGAGTGGTATTTTCTTAATTGCACTACACATAAAGGAAAAAGAGTATGGTAGGAAGAATAAAATTAGGTTCCCATGTAAATTTTTGAAAAACTGGATAGGCTCAAACCAGTCATGAAGTCTCCTTTATCCTTTCGCATGGAGACAAAATAAAGATACAAGAGAAACAGTGATAACTGGTGCCTGAGATCCCACAGAATATTGAGAATGAGAGTCCTCATAACACGGGAATGGTCAGGCTAGGACTGTCCTTCAGTACAGCCATCTCAGAGGTCCCTGGCTTGTGCTGCTGAGCCATCTGACCTTATCGTTTGTTACGAACACCCGAGTCATGTAGCATTAAGAGAGACATCTATGAATTTTTTTCAGTTCTGAGTAATGCTGGCAATTCTTTCAAGGTTTTCTGATATTTTAATGATAATGTCTTATATTTAATGCAGGTTTGCTTGACAGGAAACACTCCCTAGATCAAGGCCTTGGATCTTTTAACATTCACAACACATTATTAAACCAGTTCATAGACGAGGAACCAGAAGTTCACCTAGAGAATAATTTAAACCAATGATTATGGTTTAAAGACAGTACCCCATGGTTATTATTTGTCTCATAATGGATCTGTAGAGTTACTTGGAATTAATGGGGAAGAGAGTTTTAGTTATGGATTTTCAAGCAAATATTTTATAATCACCTGTCTGGAAGTTCTAATCACCAGGTTACTGAAACATGTCCAGGTTGTATTATGCCACACTTCGTGTGATATTGCTTTATAATAAAGTATTATGAAGTCAGAGTGTGTAGATCTCTGTTTATGTATCCAAAGGCAGATACTAGTTCAGCATTAACAATGACCTGACAGGAAGCCCCAAACGTATATTGATCTTTCTACACACCCGGCTCTTCTGCCTCCATCCTCAGTGCTTTCATCTCAACCCTCCTACCTCTGGATGCTCTGTCTAAACGGAATCTCCATGATGTTTTAGGAATCAGTGACGTTTGAAGATGTAGCTATAGACTTCACCGAAGAAGAGTGGGCCCTGCTGGACATATCCCAGCGAAAGCTGTTCAGAGACGTGATGCTGGAGAATATCAGTCGTCTGGTCTTTCTGGGTAAGTCTGCCAACATGTTTGTTTCCCATTCATTCACTCATTGAATGTATAGAACAGCTCCCCCATATCCCACTCCAATCGCTGTCCTGATTCTTTTACAACCCTTATAACTACTCAAGAGGAGTAGTGTGAGGTATATGAGGTATACCTCATATATGTATGTGAGGAGTTGCCTCACATTATACTTTTGGTCAACACACTAGAATGTAAACTTGACCACAGTTTCATACCTTTCTTGCTACTCAGTCTCCAGCATTCAGAACAGAATTGGAAACTCAATGGTTATTTTAATTCCTAAATAAATTGATTAAATATCTTAGAAGTAATGGTTCTGTCTTCCTCACTATGTGGAGGCTTGAGACTAGAGTTGTGAAAATAACATAATTTTTATTATTCTTGTGGCTCTTATGTTTATCGGATGCTGTTTGAAAATAACTTTTAACCCACCGTGGAGACATTTAGTCTTTCCCATTTTGAAAAGACTGATGATTCTGCATTCTTTCTCTGAACTTGTGCATGAGCATCAGCATCTAGCAGTCCTCACCATTTTGGCCTCCAGCCTGGATTTCCTCCTGGTCTGCTGAAGGAACTTCAATTTGTTCTCTGTTGAAGGTGCTGCTACGTGGGCTGACCTTCAGATCATCTTTTTATTCATCCTTGGTAAAGCCCACCCTGGACTTGGTGATAGCAAAGGTTAATCTGCACAGAACTCAAGTCCATATACTCTTTTTTCTCCACAAACGGAGTAAGATTTGCAAAAGATCCTTCCAGTTGGAGCAAGAGAAGAGCTGTGGAGTGAAGGAAGAGGATTTCTTCAAGGCCAGAGTCCAGGTAAGTAACAGAGACCTGTGCTTTAGTATGAGCAGGTGCCTAGTCTGAGTGAGTATAACCTTAGAAATATCAACTGAAGATTTTGTCAAGTGAGTGATATTTTCTTTTTTTTTATTATGTTAGTCACCATACAGTACATCATTAGTTTTTGATGTAGTGTTCCATGATTCGTTGTTTGTGCATAACACCCAGTGCTCCACGCAGAATGTGCCCTCTTTAATACCCATCACCAGGCTAACCCATCCCCCCGCCCCCCTCCCCTCTAGAACCCTCAGTTTGTTTCTCAGAGTCCATCGTCTCTCATGGTTCGTCTCCCCCTCTGATTTCCCCCTTCATTCTTCCCTTCCTTCTCCTAATGTCCTCCAGGCTGTTCCTTATGTTCCACAAATAAGTGAAACCATATGATAATTCACATTCTCTGCTTGACTTATTTCACTGAGCATCATCTCCTCCAGTCCCACCCACGTTGATGTAAAAGTTGGGTATTCATCCTTTCTGATGGCTGAGTGATATTCCATTGTATATATGGACCACATCTCCTTTATCCATTCGTCTGTTGAAGGTCATCTCGTCTCTTTCCACAGTTTGGCTATTGTGGACATTGCTGCTATGAACATCGGGGTGCATATGGCCCTTCTTCTCACTACGTTTGTGTCTTTGGGGTAAATGCCCAGGAGTGCAATTGCTGGGTCATATGGTAGCTCTGTTTTCAACTGTTTGAGGAACCTCCATACTGTTTTCCAGAGTGGTTGCACCAACTTGCATTCCCACCAACAGTGTAGGAGGGTTCCCCTTTCTCCACAACCTCTCCAACAAAATGTAAGTGAGGACATTAGGGCAAAATTCCTCATGTTGTTATCATTCCTTGCATAAATCCATCACAACTCATGTGTCCTCCTGCCACTTTCCCTTCCTTTGGGGAAAAAGCTATTTGTGTACTTATTGCAGTTAAATGTTGACATAGTGATTCTTGTTCTGACCCTCCCATTTAAATATTTTCCAACTATTTGCTGACCCAACATCTTTCCACCACTTTATATCTTTCATATTTCAACCCTGAATTTTTTCTAATTGACAAAGAACTTTAAAATGTTTCTATTATCTAGAGCATTTACTCATTTGACACACTTTCCCAGCTAAGTACCCATTTCTGAAACATACTCATATGGACCTTGGTGCTTTTCTACATTTTCATTCCCCTAATGCCATCCTTTTTTTTTTTAAGTTTTCCAAATTTTATTTATTTATAATAAATGTTATAATGTAATATACATTATATTCTATCATAACTCAAATTTTAAGCTAATTTTGAAATATAGTTTTTAGTTAGCTTGAATTATTAGTTGAAAATGAGCAATTAACAGTTACATTTTGAAGATTTCCTTTAATACTAACCCTCATCAATTTTATTTTTATTTGAACACTTCAGTTACCTTGGGCATATTTAACAATTCTTATAGAGGCTCTGGAAAATCTAGTAAGGCTCCTTCTCTCTGCTGATGGCCTTGCTCACTTAACCACATCTCCATCTTCTTGACCTTGAAAAGTAGGATTTTCCATTTTACATACAATAAAAAAAAGATAGACACTTTAAAATAAAAGGCACCATTTTAAAAAATTATTTTTGTACCAAAAAAATGTGGAACAGATTATCTTACCTTTCACGGAGCCATGGGTAGCTTCATAAGCTACCCATAATTATGATTTAAAACTATGTATTTGCATAAATATTTTATTGGCTGTCTTAATGCCCTTTGAATTTTAACTATTATAATCATATTTTGAAATATGACTTTAGGCCACCCAAATAATAATTTTAAAAACATGTCTTAAGAAGGCTGAAGGACCTCACAGCATTAAGTTTTGAACCATGTAGGTTAGGAAACAATCCTAGCACTCCCAAATATAGATCTATTGAACAAGTGACTTGAGTTTTCTAAATCTCAGTTTTTTACCTGTAAAGTGGGGATGAAATTCATCTTGCAATGTTTTTTGAAAGAGTCAGATAAGATAATAAATGTAAATCATTATAATGCCTGATCCATTAAATATTAAAATGTTATTCACCTTCCCTCCTGGAAGCTAAAATCTAAGTAGCTATGCTTGTTAGCCATCATTTTGAATTAGTAATTAGAAATTAAATAAGAGCATATATACTGATTTCAACAAATAAAGTATATATCTTTTTTATGTTCAGTTAGCAGCATATAGTACGTCATTAGTTTTTGATGTAGTGTTCAACAATTCATTAGTTGCGTATAACACCCAGTGCTCATCAGCACACGTGCCCTCCTTAATACCCATCACCTGGCTACCCCCTCCCCCCACCCCCCTCCCTTCTGTAACCCTCAGTTTGTTTCCTGGAGTCTAGGGTCTCTCATGGTTTGTCTCCCTCTCCCATTTCTTCCTGTTCAGTTTTCCCTCCCTTCCCCTGTGGTCCTCCATGCTCTTCCTTATGTTCCACATATGAGTGAAACTATATGATAATTGTCCTTCTCTGCTTGACTTGTTTCACTTAGCATAACCCCCTCCAGTTCCATCCATAAAGTATATATCATCTTTTGCAAAAAGGAAAAAGCTAGCATGTGAATACTCTAAAAGCCAACAAATCTGACTCAGATGATGCCTTGTTGAGTGTAATTATACCAGTCTACTCCTGGGGTTACTCTTTTTTAAATTTAAATTCAATTAGCCAACATATATACATCATTAGTTTCAGATGTAGTGTTTAATAATTCATCAATTGCATATAAGACCCAATTCTCATCACATCACCTACCCTCTTTAATGCCCATCACCCAACCACCCCATCTCCCCCAGCAACCCTCAGTTTGTTTCCTATACTTAAGAGTCTCTCATGGTTTTTCCTTCGCTAATGCCATTCTAACAATTTGTATTTTTTTTTCAGTTATTTTAGGCATGGAAAGTCCCCGTAAAAATCAAGAAATTAAATTAACATATCAGCAAGAAGGGTATAGCCCTGACTATGCCAATGGTAAGTTTCATGGGTATCGACCCTAGTCATCCAAACTAACGACCTAAATGCAATGAGGTAAATTGATAATTGAGCACAATTGCCTGAATGTAATTAAGTTAGGATTCAGTTCAGTTCTTTTTTTTTTTTAAAGATTTTATTTATTTATTCATGAGAGACAGAGAGAGAGAGAGGCAGAGGGAGAAGCAGGCTCCCAAGGAGCAGGGAGCCCGATGTGGGACTCGATCCCAGGACCCTGGGATCATGACCCGAGCCAAAGGCAGACGCTTAACCATCTGAGCCACCCAGGCGCCCTCAGTTCAGTTCTTTACACGCAAAAAGTTTTGGATAGTTTTAAATCACTGAAGAAATTAACATGAGCTCAAATCAATAACCTGAGATCTAAAAATAGAAAGGGGGGGGAGTCAATTGCATAAACATGGCTTATTACCTAGTCTTTGTTTTTTTTTTTAATTTTATTTTATTATGTTAGTCACCATACAATACATCATTAGTTTTTGATGTGGTGATCCACGATTCATTGTTTTCGTATAACACCCAGTGCTCCGTGCAGTACGTGCCCTCCTTAATACCCATCACCGGGCTAAACCAACCCCCCACCCCCTCCCCTCTAGAACCCTCAGTTTGTTTTTCAGAGTCCATAGTCTGTCATGGTTCATCTCTCCCTCTGATTTCCCCCCCTTCATTTTCCCCTTCCTTCTCCTAATATCCTCCAGGCTGTTCCTTATGTTCCACAAATAAGTGAAATCATATGATAATTGACTTTCTCTGCTTGACTTATTTCACTTAGCATAATCCCCTCCACTCCCATCCACGTTGTTGTAAAAGTTGGGTATTCATCCTTTCTGATGGCTGAGTCATATTCCATTGTATATATGGACCACATCTTCTTTATCCATTCGTCTGTTGAAGGGCATCTCGGCTCTTTCCACAGTTTGGCTATTGCGGACATTGCTGCTATGAACATTGGGATGCATATGGCCCTTCTTTTCACTAAATCTGTGTCTTTGGGGTAAATGCCCAGGAGTGTAATTGCTGGGTCATAGGGTAGCTCTATTTTTAATTTTCTGAGGCACCTCCATACTGTTTTCCAAAGTGGCTGTACCAACTTGCATTCCCACCACAGTGTGAGAGGGTTCCCCTTTCTCTACAACCTCTCCAACATTTGTTGTTTCCTGCCCTGTCAATTTTTGCCATTCTAACTGGTGTAAGGTGGTATCTCAGTGTGGTTTTAATTTGAATTTCCCTAATAGCTAATGATGATGAACATTTTTTCATGTGTCTGTTAGCCATTTGTATGTCTTCTTTGGAGAGGTGTCTGTTCATCTCTTCTGCCCATTTTTTGACGAATTGTTTGTTTTTTGGGTGCTGAGTTTGAGAAGTTCTTTATAAATCTTGGATACCAGCCCTTTATCTGTGGTGTCAATGGCAAATATCTTTCTCCCATTATATGGGTTGCATCTTTGTTTTGTTGACTGTTTCCTTTGCTGTGCAGAGGCTTTTTATCTTGATGAAGTCCCAAAAGTTCATTTTTACTTTTGTTTCACTAGCCTTTGGAGATGTATCTTGAAAGAAGTCGTGGTGGTCAATGTCAAAGAGGTTACTGCTTATGTTTTCCTCTAGGATTTTGATGGATTCCTGTCTCACATTGAGGTCTTTCATCCATTTTAAGTTTATCTTTGTGTATGGTGTTGGAGAATGGTAGAGTTTCATTCTTCCACATGTGGCTGTCCTATTTTCCCAGTACCATTTATTGAAGAGACTGTCTTTTTTCCATTGCATATTTTTTCCTGCTTTGTCAAAGATTATTTGACCATAGAGTTGAGGGTCCATATCTGGGCTCTCTCTTCTGTTCCATTGGTCTATATGTCTGTTTTTGTGCCAGTACCATGCTGCCTTGGTGATCACTGCTTTGTAATATAGCTTGAAATCGGGCAACGTGATGCCCCCAGTTTTGTTTTTCTTTTTCAACATTTCCTTGGCGATTCGGGGTCTTTTCTGATTCCATACAAATTTTAGGATTGTTTGTTCCAGCACTTTGAAAAATATCATTGGAATTTTGATTGGGATGGCATTGAAGGTATAGAATGCTCTGGGTAGCATAGACATTTTAACAACTTTAATTCTTCCGATCCATGAGCATGGAATGTTTTTCCATCTTTTTGTGTCTTCTTCAATTTCTTTCATGAGTATTCTGTAGTTCCTAGAGTATAGATCCTTTACCACTTTGGTTAGGTTTATTCCGAGGTATCTTATGGTTTTTGGTGCTATTGTAAATGGAATCGTTTCTCTAATTTCTCTTTCTACAGTTGCATTGTTAGTGTATAAGAAAGCAACTGATTTCTGTGCATTGATTTTGTATCCTGCCACATTACCGAATCACCTATGAGTTCTAGTAATTTGGGGATGGATCTTTTGGGTTTTCCACATAAAGTATCATGTCATCTGCGAAAAGAGAGAGTTTGACTTCTTCTTTGCCAGTTTGAATACCTTTTATTTCTTTTTGTTGTCTGATTGCTGTGGCTAGGACTTCTAGTACTATGTTGAACAATAGTGGCGAGAGTAGGCATCGTTGATGTGTTCCTGATCTTAAGGGAAAGGCTCTCAGCTTTTCCCCATTGAGGATGATATTCGCTGTGGGTTTTTCATAGATGGATTTTATGAACTTGAGGAATGTTCCCTCTATCCCTGTACTCGTAAGAGTTTTAATCAGGAAAGGATGCTGTATTTTGTCAAATGCATTTTCTGCATCAATTGAGAGGATCATATGGTTCTTCTCTCTCTTCCTACTAATGTGTTTTGTCACATTGATTGATTTGTGAATTTTGAACCACCTTTGCATCCTGGGGATAAATCCCACCTGGTCATGGTGGATGATCTTTTTAATGTATTGTTGGATCCTATTAGCTAGGATTTGGTTGAGGATTTTGGAATCCCTATTCTTCAGGGATATCAGTCTGAAATTCTCCTTTTTGATGGGATCTTTGCCTGGTTTGGGGATTAAGGTAATGCTGGCTTCATAAAATGAGTCTGGAAGCTTTCCTTCTATTTCTACTTTTTGAAACAGCTTCAGGAGAATAGATATTATTTCTTCTTTGAATGTTTGGTAGAATTCCCCAGGGAATCCATCAGGCCTTGGACTCTTATTTTTTGGGAGGTTTTTGATCCCTGCTTCAATCTCGTTACTGGTTGTTGGCCTATTCAGTTTGTCAATTTCTTTCTGTTTCAGTCTTGGCAGTTCATAGGTTTCCAGGAGGGCATCAGTTTCATCCAGGTTGCTCAGCTTATTGGCATATAGTTGTTGATAATTTCTAATAGTTGTTTCTATTTCCTTGGTGTTAGTCGTGATCTCTCCCCTTTCATTCATAATTTTATTAATTTGGGTCCTTTCTCTTTTCTTTTGGATAAGTCTGGCCAGTAGTTTATCAATCTTATTAGTTCTTTCAAAGAACCAGCTTCTAGTTTTGTTGATCTGATCTACTGTGTTTCTGGTTTCTAATTCATTAATCTCTGCTCTAATCTTAATTATTTCTCTTCTAATGCATGGCTTAGGCGTTGTTTGTTGCTTTTTCTCTAGTTCTTTAAGGTGTAGAGTTAGTTGGTGAATTCAGGATTTTTCTATTTTTTTTGGGTGAGGTTTGGATGGCTATGTATTTCCCCCTTAGGACTGTCTTTGCAGTATCCCATAGGTTTTGGACCAATGTTTTTTCATTCTCATTGGTTTCCATGAATTGTTTAAGTTCTTCTTTGATTTCCTGGTTGACCCAAACATTCTTGAGCAGAGTGGTCTTTAGCTTCCAAGTTATTTGAATTTCTTCCAAATTTTTTCTTGTGATTGAGTTCCAGTTTTAAAGCATTATGGTCTGAGAATATGCAGGGAATAATCTCAGTCTTTTGGTATCGGTTGAGACCTGATTTGTGACCCAGTGTGTGGTCTATTCTGGAGAAAGTTCCATGTGCATTCGAGAAGAATGAGTATTCTGTTGTTTTAGGGTGGAATGTTCTGTATATACCTATGCGGTCCATCGGGTCCAGTGTGTCATTCAAAGCTCTTGTTTCTTTGTTGATTTTCTGCTTAGATGATCTGTCTATCGCTGAGAATGTAGTATTGAGGTCTCCTACAATTAACGTATTGTTATCAATATGACTCTTTATTTTGGTTGACAGTTGGCTTATGTAGATGGCTGCTCCCATGTTGGGGGTGTAGATATTTACAATGGTTAGATCTTCTTGTTGGATAGTCCCTTTAAGAATGATATAGTGTCCTTCTGTTTCTCTAACTACAGTCTTTAGTTTAAAATCTAAGTTGTCTGATATAAGAATTGCTACCCCAGCTTTCTTTTGAGTTCTGTTGGCATGGAAGATGGATCTCCATCCCTTCACTTTCAGTCTGGATGTATCTTTTGGTTCAAGATGAGTCTCTTGCAGGCAGCATATGGTTGGCTTCTGTTTTTTTATCCAATCTGGAACCCTGTGCCCTTTTATGGGAGCATTTAGGCCATTCACGTTGAGAGTGATTATTGAAAGATATGAAGTAATTGTCATCATGTTGCCTGTGAAGACCTTGTTTTATAGATTGTCCCTGTACATTTCTGTTGTATATCACTCTTGGGGTCTTTCTCCTTTTATAGAACCCCCATTAATGTTTCTTTCAGGGCTGGCTTAGTGGTGACATATTCTTTCAGTTTCTGCCGGTCTTGGAAGCTCTGCATCTCTCCATCCATTCTAAATGACCGCCTTGCCAGATAAAGAATTCTTGGCTGCATGTTCTTTTCGTTTAGTACCCTGAATATGTCTTGCCAGCCCTTTCTGGCTTGCCAGGTCTCTGTGGATAAGTCTGATGTTATTCTGATGTTCCTCCCTCTGTATGTAAGGAATCTCTTCCCCTAAACTGCCATTAAGATGGTTTCCTTGGTTCTAAGATTTGTGAGTTTTACTATTACATGCCGGGGTGTTGGCCTGTTTTCCTTGATCTTGGGAAGGGTCCTCTCTGCCTCTAGGACACGAATGTTTGTTTCACTCCTCAGACTAGGAAGTTCTCAGCTATAATTTGCTCAAGTGTATCTTCTAGTCCTCTCTCTCCACCCCCTCAGGGATTCCAGTAATTCTGACATTGGAACGTTTCATGGTGTCACTTATTTCTCTGATTCTATTTTCATGGATTCTGAGTTGTTTTTCCCTGGCTTCCTCTTTACCCTTTTTATCTATTAATTGGTCTTCTAGGTCACTAATTCATTCTTCTGCCTCGCTTACCCTGGCTGTTAGATTATCTAGATTAGATTGGATCTCATTGATAGCATTTTTAAATTCTGCCAATTCAGCTTTCATTTCTGCCCTTAGAGACTCTATGTTGCCATTAATTGATTTCTTCATTCTAGCTATTTTCTTCACAATTACTAGCCTGAATTCCATCTCTGACATCTTGGTTATATCTGAATCCATTTGTAAATTTGTGGCATAAGTCATAGTCTCTGAGTCTTTCCTATTTGGGGGGTTCCTCCTCCTAGTCATTTTGTTGAGGGATGGTTGAGGGAATATATAGATTCCCAATTATTGACCACAACCCAAGCAAGATGCACCTGTTTTCTAGGGACCTGATGGTTGCTGGTCTCTTGTTTTCCCAGCCTGTCCTCTGGGGGAGGGGCCTGCTGCAACCCTGTTTGTGCAGAATTTTCCCCACCATTACTTCGTCTTTGAAACATAATGAAGTCTTCAGAATTAATCTGATAACTCTGAGGCTGGAATACTACAAAAGAGAAAATACTGATGCCTGCAGGGAGTAACAAGATGTGTATACAACTGGAGAATATTACTAACTACTACTCTAGAATTTATATGTAGAGAAATAAATGTATGGAAGTGTTTGGGCAAACCATTAACAACCTTTCATCTTCTTCCCCAAAGCATAAATCTCGTGCTCCAGAAGATCCTATTGAAAGTACTGACTTGGGTGATGAGTTTACTCATATGCCTGCATTGACTCAATTTTTGTTAATTCACCTCAGGAAGAAACATTATTTCAGCAGACAGTGTAGAAAATCACTTAGTGAACAATCATCCCTTACTCAGTAAGTGACCAAATTCACACTAGAGGTAAATTACACAATGTCTTCTATGTGGAAAAGACTTGAGTAATTCCTTTAGTCTTAGAAGACACAAGATGACTCACACTGGAAAGAAGCCATTTGAATGCCCTCTTTGTGGGAAAGGCTTTCTGCAAAGCTCTGCCCTTAGAAACCACAATCAAACACACAATGGAGAGAAACCATATAAATGCCATCTGTGTGGGAAAGTCTTCAGTCAGAATTCTTACCTTAGACTACATGAGAAAATTCACATAAGAAAGAAACTATATGAATGCCATCTATGTAAGAAGGCTTTCATTCACAGTTCCTACCTTAGAAAACATGAGAGAATTCATTCTGGAGAGAACTGTTATGAATGTCATCAGTGTAAGAAAACTTTTAGTCAGCTCTGGCCTTAGCCAACACAAGAGAACTCACACTAGAGAGAGGCACATGTGTGTCTCCTATGTGGGAAAGCTTTTAGTTGATGTGCTGAACTTAGACGACATAACAGAACACACACAGGAGAGAAACCATATGCATGTCACCAGTGTGGGAAAGCCTTCAGTCAATATTTCAATCTTAGACGACATGAAAGAATGCACACCAGAGAGCAACCATATGAATGTCAGCTATGTGGGAAATTCTTCAGTCAGTATTCTTCCCTTAGACCACATGAGGGAATCCAACACTGGAGAGAAAATCATGAGGGTCTTCTGTAAGTATTCTGACCTGAGATGACACGGGATTACAGATGCAATGAATGTGGAAGAAATATCAGTCAGAGCTTTAACATTTGAAGTCACCAAAGGATGCACATATTGAAGAATCAGACTGTAATCAACATGGAAGACCCTTCAGTTCTCATACTCCTCAGGCAAGATATACATTTGTGTATGGAAGTGAATTCATACATATGCCGTCTGTGTGGCAAAGCCTTCAGTCATGGTCTGACCTCAGATGACATGGCAGAGCTCATATGATAAATATAACAATATGGATGTTTTCAGCAACAGCTCTCAACTTTAAAGACACTATAGCACTTGTGCAGAGGATAACCCTGGTTCTTTATGAAAAATGTGGCATAAAATATGAGTACAAAATGATCTGGCAATATTAAATGTAAAATTTTTTAAGAAGTTAAACTTTTACTATAGATCAACACTTGCAAATATTTGAACAATAAAACCTGTTGCTAAAGAAGCTAAATGTTGGTGTTCTAGTTTTCTCTATGTAGATTCAGTTCTGTACTGCTCGGCATGCGGGTTAGACACTCAGCAAGACTCTGTGAGTCTCCCTTTTTTCCAAGTCCCTTCCACACAGCTCAGCTCCACTCATTCCAACTTCCCACCAACACTGTCTCCCTTCATGCCCTGGTGGTGGCACAACTGTGATCCTCAGCCCCATTTGCCAGGTTTCTCAGAGGCTCATGATGTTGGTCAGGCAAGGTCATGGAGGCACTATTAAAGACATCTAGGCTAAAATTTTTGGTGGCCCTTCAGCTTATGTCTCTGCTACTGAAAGCAACTTGGTGCCAGAGAGAGAGGCAGCTCTGCCCTCTCAGCCCCCAGAAAGTTCCTTGGATTTTGTCCCCAAACATCTGAATTGATCTAAGTAGGAGCAAGAGTTAATTCTGTGACCACAGTCTATATCTTATTAAGACAATTCTGGATTTATGCATCCTCCAGTCACCTTAGAAAGCACCATAGCTGTTTGCCACTCCACCCCACAAACCAGAAAATAGGGCTCAGATAAAATCCCCAAACCTATTAGCCACCACACAAGCTGTTTTTTTCAATATATATAATTGGTGCAGGGTACCTGACACATCATTTTTAAAAAATCTCCACCAGTGATTCTATGGTACAGTTAGGGTAGAAACATGTTATCAAGTCATGTGTGAGGATGATGAGCAACCAACTCTATTGTCTGCCTAAGGCAATACGTGTTCTACCCCCAAGCTCTAGTTGTATTGAATTGTAATTCTGGGCAACCACCTTATTAGAGACCCAGCTGGTGGCTTAGCCAGGAATCACACGCTCTGTTCTAAACTGTCACCAGGACGGAAGGGATGGCTCCTGGTGACTCCTGTGGGTGGGGCTGTGCTAATGCCAGGACTCCTAAGATTCACGCACACATCCCCTTCTGAGAGGAGCTCATGTCCCAGTGGGTATTATCTCCACTGACTTGTGGATGTGTGTTGGGCAGTTGTACTGAGATCAAGGGACTTCAGTACAGGGCTGATAACATACAGTTTTATGATCATGCAACAAGATTTATTTGGGTGGCACACTGACTGCTTGGCTGAATGGGGTGGTCCCTCATAGGATGATATCTTTCAGTGGTAACAGTACAGGTCCACCACACAGAAAGTTAGGATGACAAAGAAAGTTCCCAGAGGAGAAGGGGCTGGAGAAGGGGCTTACTTGTGGAGATGATGTCTCTCAATAGCAAGATATAGTCTCTGAGCCAGAGAATTATGAATGGATGACAGGGGCTTAGAGACACTGATACTCATGGTCTATCTTATTTACTGCTAGTAGATGTTAGGTGGTGATTCACAGGGCATGCACAGAAGATATGGCTAAGCTATAAAATCTACTAATTTGGGCTATGTTTAAAACAATCCAGTGTGTAAAAATTTGAGTTTGGCAACAGTGGGTTTTTGAGCTAAAGGGCTCTGTTTGCTGTGAAGAAATAAACACACATCTGATATGCCAAGACCGTCTTTGGCTCATCCATAAACCATGACTGATCATTTCAAATGATTTTTCTTCATGTTCATGGATTAGTTTTTCTCTTGATCAAGTCCAGTGCTGGAACCCTCTTTTTATATATATATTTTTTTGTTTCAGCTACTGTAATTTTCAACTCTAGATTTTTTCTTTAACTCCATTTTATAATTTATCTCTATGTATTGAAACTCTTGATTTGGTAAAAGCACATCCTTCCTGGTTTCACTTTTTTTCTAGGAGAGGGAGAGAATCTTAAGCAGGCTCCATGTCCAGCACTGAGCCTGACATGGGGCTTGATCACACGACCCTGAGATCATGACCCGAGCAGAAATCTAGAGTTGAACGCTTAACCAAATGAGCCACCCAGGCTCCCCTCCTGGTTCCAATATTCAAGCATCATTGAAATAGTTCTTTTAAAGCCATTTCCTTAGGGACAGTATCTTCAGTTTCCTTACCCACCCCCCACCCCACCTGAATGAACTGTACTTTGTTTCTTTGCATAACTCTATTTTTGTTGTTGAATACTGGACATTTTGAGGATCACAATGTGGTAAATTTGCAAACAACAATCTTCTGCCTTTCCAGGGTTTTGTTTGTTTGTTTGCAACTCATATGGATTGTGTTACTTTAATGATTTTCTCAACTTTTTGTAAAGGGTCTTTGTCACGAGTGCCCCTGAAGTCTGCTCTGTTAGCTTAGTGGGCCCCTTGTGATTTGAGAGAGAGCTCCTGCAATGCCTGGTGCCAGACCATGACGAGGTGCTCTGCCAGTCACTGCAGACTGCCCCTGTGCTGGTGCTCTGCTCCAGAGCTTAGGCAGGGAGTTAACTCCATCATCCCTTCACTTGCCCTTGTGCCAGTGCTGAAGGCCAACTCACATGGTGCTCTTAGGTGTTTTCTAATCACCGGTCCAGCCGTGGGCATCAGCATGGCCTTTAGACTGCCCAGCGCACAGCAGATTTTCAGTGCCCTTCGTCCCTCAATTATGTCCCAGCATCTTCCTTCCAAGGTTTTTCGGTCTGCCTCCCTTTGGCCCCTCTGTCTGATCCCTTCCCAGACAGGTGACCCTAGTATATTTCATTGAAATGCTCTTGACAGTGCCACCCAGGAGCTCCTTAAAGTTCTGAGGCAGTCGAAACAAAAGAAAGCCCCTGAGTCTGCCCCTCTTGGAGTCCCCAAAGAGGTCAGAACACACAACCACAATTCTCTAAGAACAGTCAGTCTTGCTGGCATGAGCACACTGTCCCAGGAATGTGGACCACTGTCCTCATGGTGGCCACAGAGCTGGGGAGTGTGGCATGGTAGGTGGGTAAGTTAAAATATCTTAAAGGCTGTTTTACTGAAATTCAGTACCTTCTTTTTTCTTTTAAGCACTTCCCCAGGTTTTGTGTTTTTTATTAGATTCTAGAATTCTGAAAAAGTTCATTCCAGTAGTTGACAGCTTCATCATTGCCTTAGTGAAGGGATGGTGCATTGGAGTTACAAACACTGGCATTTTGGGTGACATCATTTGACCTATTTTAATTGTACATTCTTTTTCAAAGGTGATATTAGTAGGTCTCTAATTTCTTTGTATATATATATATATATGTATTTCCTATAATAACATATACTATCATCTAGGATTCACTCATTTTCAATTTCTTTATTTTTCTCTTTTGTTTAATTTCAAATTTGGAAAATGTATGTGTCTTGTTAAAGTTTTACATTCATTGACATATCGTCAAAGATAATTGCTCTTGTTTGTATTAACCAAGGGGTTGGCTTTCTAATAAGCATGCAGCTTTATATAATATCAAGATGTTTCACTGGAGAGCTTTGTTGACTTATTTCATATTGCTCAAAATGTCATACCACAGTGACTAGTTGAAAAAACACTTGCAATCTGTTTGCATGAAGATGCTTTTGATTTCTGCACTGTGTACTTTGTCATATACTTGCTTTCTGTAATCTATCTCTTAATTCTCCAAGGGACCTCATAAAGTCAATATTATTCTGATGAAGCTGAGGCTCTGAATAGGGCCCAAAGAGAGTTAATACTAGAGGTTAAGGCAGTAGGGTTCAAAGAAGAGAATCTAGAGAAGGTGCAATATGTTTACAGATTACAGAGCTTATTTTCATTAAAGTGAAGTAAACTCAGGTAGACCATATAAATTCCCATAACCAAATTAGGTTTTCTAAACCTCCAGAATATTTATTCACACGGTTATAAAAGCTTTTAAATTCAAAGGCAAAAAATGATCCTTACTTCAGATTATGGACTCAGATTTATGACGTTGAAGATAAACCCACTTTTCACTATTCTGTCACTTAAACATTTATGCAGCAGCTCATTGTGGATCTCATGTTGCTTTCTTTTTTAAAATTTTATTTAATCATGGAACACTGCACCAAAAACTAATGATGTAATATATGGTGATTAACATAACAATAAAAAAATTAAAAAAAATACCATTTAAAAAAAAATAAATAAAATTAAATTAAATTAAAAAAAAATTTATTTAAATTAAATTAATTAACATATAGTGTATTATTAATTTCAGAGGTGAAGTTCAGTGATTCATCAATTGCATATAACACCCAGTGCTCATTACATCATGTGCCCTCCTTAATGTCCATCTCCAAGTTACCCCCTCCCCCCCACCCACCTCCCCTCCAGCAACCCTCAGTTTGTTTCCTGGAGTTCAGTGTCGCTTATAGTTTGTCTCCCTCTCTGATTTCATCTTATTTTATTTTTCCCTCCCTTCCCCATGATCCTTTTGGTTTGTTTCTTAAATTATGAGTGAAAACATACAATTGTCTTTCTCTGATTTATGTCGCTTAGCATAATACCCTCTAGTTCCATCCATGTCATTGCAAACGGTAAGATTCCATTTTTTTGATGGCTGAGTAATATTCTATTGTATATATATGTACCATGTTGCTTTCAAAGCACTTGGTTGAGCTGCTTCACTTGCTCTGAAGGAATTGCAGCTCCATTCAACTCCATCCAGCAAATACCCCTTTGGCAGCTGCTCATTCTTCCCTCTCTTCAAACCCTCCTGTTTATTCCTTGGGGCTAAGGTCTCCCACTTTTGTATTCAGAGGCCTTTTCCTGATGGATCCATTATGAGTGATGACATAGTTTATGACATTAAAAATATATGTCTCTCTCAGACATGACATCTTAAGTTCTTGAAGTTAAGGGTTTACCTTATCCGTTACAGAGCCCAGAACACAACCAATGCCCAATATACATCAGAGGAGCTGTTATTTCTGGCTTTCTACGAATACCCCTTTTCTACAAAGTACACCTGCTATGAGGCTCAGAATGGAGAGGTGACATATAGCCCATCATGTATCCTAAGGGATTTGAGGAAAATTGCCATGGCTTTGGGTAGGTTAACCTTACATTACAGATTGCTGCAGTATCAACATTTTGTGTTGTACACAACTGATGAATTAGTGAACACTACATCTGAAACTAATTATGTACTTAGTGTATGCTGGATAAATGAATTAAAGAAAAAGAAATGAATGAAGCAAAAGATGAATAAGCTTGACAAATACTGCTTAGTGTTTGTATTGTTCCCATCTTCATACCAAATGGAAAATGGCCACCAACATGGAAGAGGGGGGCCTAAGAGCCAAAAATTGCTACAGAGGGACTTCCACAGGGTAGCACACAGACAATTAGTGGAAAAATGACAAACCCTCTTTCAGTCATATTAGCATACAGATCAGGAATTTCAAAATACTTGGCTATGACAGACAAAAGCATCACCATGAACAAAAACTGAAATCCAATGAAGTAAGGATCAGTGCCTTGGCACCTCCCTCTTCAACAGGTTTCAAAGGAAGAGCATCAGTTCCAGAAAAATTCACCCCTCCCACTCAATTCCAACAAAAGCTTAGAGCAGTTAACAGATACCATGAGAATAAAGAACCACCACCACACATATCACTGGCCATGGCTGCAAATGTGAGCAAAACCAAAGAGGATGTCCTGACACATCACAGAGGTCATCCCAAACTAAACAAGAAGTCAGAGCCAGACAGACATGAGGCATTTCTCTGAATACCTCCATCCTTCCTTTCACTACCAACTGTACTAATTCACTAGTAGGACCTGAAGAACACAGAGACTGAGATAAAATGGAAGTCCTTTTCTATGCACATAAAAATAGTGAAACTTCAGAGACCTTCTACAGAACTGTCCTGTTTTCTCTCTGATTTTCAGAATTGTACAAGTATAACCTCATGGCCATACTGTTCTAAGTGCAAGGTAACAGTGGCTCAGAGAGAAATTGGGTAATCTACCCGGGGTCACGCAATCTGTTAAGAGGCAAAACTGGATGTGTGTGCCTATAAAACAAGGCTCATTCCCCCTTTGCTCCCCTCCCTGACAAAGGGGTCTTCTACCCCTGGAGGTGCTGAGCTTGAACACAAAGATCTTTCTCATAGAAATGCATATTTCTGGAGTCCTGTGGAAGAACTTGGAAATAATTTTCCAATAGGGAAAAGGTTACATATAGGAGTTTTTGCAGGCACAGCTAACTCATGGTGAAAGATTTACTTTTAAAACGCATGACACTGTAAAAATACCAAAGAACACAAGAACAAAAGATATGGCCAGGAGAAGTGATCTAGAAAAACATAGGTCTCCTGAAATACTCAGTTATATTGAAAATAACCACAACATTATTTTTGCCCTCCTCTCTTACCTCAGTAGAGAACAGCTTCCTGAGTTGCTGTTCATCGAAGGAGCTGTACAAGATTCTGCATCTTATAAAGGCCAAAAAACTCAGAGACTTATTCTGACCTGTGTATTTTGCACAAAAGAATAACAAACTTGCCTTCTCCTTCCTCCAAGATCTTAGATTCTTTAACACACTCAGATCTCTTACCAGAGGCAGACAGCTTCTGAGATGCCTCAGTTGACCCTAAGGATGAAGTACAGGCCAATCCCTTCACCCTTCAGGAAGACACCACTGAACTGAACCACAGGGTCAGATGTTTTCTTAATGAACCAACCAGTTATGGGCAAGTCAGAGCACAAATTAGCTGGAACTTGGTATGAAAAAAAGAAGGGGCCTCCAATACACAACATAAATGGCTTAAAATATAAGAAAAGGTTTATAATGAAAATAAGAACTGTCTTGGAGAGGAAGAATACCAATAAGTTATATACAGTAACGGCCCTGGTCTCACAGATCAAGCCACAAGGGGATTTTTTAGACATTCAATCTGGACTTTAATATCTGAATAGGTAATATGTAAATAGTTATACTTAGATATATTTTATAAACAAGATTGCAGTAATGAAATATGGAAACAGCTATCAAAATTAATAGTTTTAGGCATACATTAAACATTAAAGAGAAATACACAAGAATTTAATCTATTAATAAAAGACTATAATTCACAATAAAAATGTAAAGCAAGCAGAATAAATAAATATCCAGGACTATAAGAAAAAATAAATGCTTGCTATCTAAAAGCAAATTTTGCAGTAGAATATATACCAAGATAGGGGTACCTGGGTAGCTCAGTCAGTTAAGCATCCGACTCTTGACTCTTCTGCTCAGGTCATGATCTCAGGGTCCTGGGACCAAGCCCTGTGTCAGCTCTGTGCTCAGCATGCTCAGTGAGGAGTCTCCTGGAGATTCGCTCTCTCCCTCCCCCTCTGCCCCTCCACCCACTCATGCACGTTCTCTCAAATAAATAAATCTTTAATAATAATAATAATAATAAGAAGAATATCCACCAAGACAAATCAAGGAATAGTCTTCTCTATTCTGGACGCATAAACCACTTTTAAATATTATTTACATTAGATTTCTCAAAAGAGAAAGAAATTGATTTTCCTCCTGCCCAAGAGCCTGAAGGACTTAGTTCAAATGTATTTTCTCATCCTTTCCTAGGAATGCATATAGTTGCAGATGAAAGCAAAGGAAGAGAGAACTTCCTGTAAAGAGTAAAATAAGAATTACACCAATTTCTCAACAGAAACAAAATAAAAGTCAATGAATTATCAGTAAGGTGCTCAAAAAAAGATAATTATGTGTCAGAATTCTAAAGTTAATGAAAAATCCTTTAAAAACAGAATCAAAGACATTTTCATTTAAGAACAAACATAGTGCTTTCTACAGAAAGATGCTCTTCAGATAAATGAAAGTGATCCCAAATGATGGAAGCTTAAAGATACAGGAAAGGATAAAGAACAACAAAAAGGGCAAATTTTCATGTGATTAAAAATAATCAAGTGTTGTATAGCAATGCTAATTTTTAAAAAAGTCATATATAAACACATACACACAAATATATATATTTGCCATGAAGGGAAAATTAGAGTTAAAGCCAAAAGACATGTAAAATACTAGTTCATATTTCATATAGTCTTTAATAAGTCAAAGATGTAAATTTTCCTTTATGAATAATTACTTTGAATATAAATGAATTAAAGTCCCCAACCTAAAGACATAGAATGGCAGAATGGATTAAAAATTTTAAACTAAACCACAAACAAAAAAAATCATGATCCACTTATATAATGTCTACAAGAGACTCCCTTTAGATCTAAAGATACAAATAGATGAAAAGTTAAAGGAAGGAAAATATATCTCATGCAAACAGGTACCAAAAGAGAGCAAGGGTAGCTATTTTAATATAAGTCAAAACGGACATTAAGTCCAAAACTGTTCCAATAGACAAACAAGGACATTACATACTGATTAAAGAATCTATACAGTAAGATACAGTACACATAATCCTATATATGACAAATACTATAACTCCCAAATATAAGAAGCAAACACTGACAAAATCAAAGGGAGAAAAGGAAATAGTTCTACAATAATTGATGCAAACATCAATACCTACTTTTGATAATGGATAGAATAACCAGATAGACCAGAGAAAGATCTATGCAGAAAGAAAGTGACTTAAACAGTAGCATATCAGTTAGTCCTAAGAGATATATTCAGTAAACTCCACCCAACAACAGCATAACAAATCAAGTGCATGTGGAACATTCTCTGGAACAGACCATATGTTTGGCTGCAAAAAAATTCTTAGTAAATTTAAAAAGATTGAAATCATACAAAGTATCATTTCTGTTCTCAGTGGAATAAAGGTAGAAATCAATGACAGAAGGAAAACTGGAAAATCTGCAAATATGTGGAAATAAAACAACATATTCTTAAACAACCAATGAGTAAAAGAGAAAATCACAAGAGAAATTGGAAAACACCTTGAGACAATTGAAAACAAAAATACAATATTCCATGCACTTGGGTAGCTCAACTGGTTAAACGTCTGCCTTCAGCTCAGTTCATGGTCCCAGAGTCCTGGGATTGAGCCCCTCATTGGGCTTCCTGCTCAGCGGGGAGTCTGCTTCTCCCTCTCCCTCTGCCCCTCCCCCCTGCTCGTGCTCGCTCTTGCTCTCTCTCAAATAAATAAATAAAATCTTAAAAAAAACCCCACAATATTCCAAAACCTGTGGGATGCAGTGAAAGCTGTGCTAAGAGGGAAGTTCACATATGTAAACACATTAAAAAAATAAATCTTATCTAAAAATAACTTTACACCTTATAAACTAGAAAAAGAAGGGCAACCTAAACCTAAAGATAGAAGAATGAAGAAAATAAAGATTAGAGAAAAAAATGGAGTATGAAAAAGCAATATAGAAAATATTTTAGAAAGTCAGTTCTTTGAAAATAAAACAAAATTGACAAATCGTTAGTGATATCGCCTATGAAAAAAAGAGAGAGGAGCTCAATTAGCAAAATTAGAAATGAAAGTGGGGATATGATTAGCGAAGTGACAGAAATATGAGAAGTATTATAAGGATGCTTTGAATATTTATATTCTAACAAATTAGATAACCTAGATGAAATGGACAAATTCATAGTAACACACAAGACACCAAAACCAATTGACGAAAGAGAAAATCTAATAAACTTATAACTAGTAAGGAGATTGATTTAGTAATCAAAAATCCCCCAACAAAGAAAAGTCTGAAACCAGATGCCTCCACTTGTGAATTCTACCAAATATTAAAAGAAGAATTTAACAACAATACTTCTCAAATAATTTCAATGTATTGAAATGGAAGGAGTACTTCCTATCCCACTGTGTGAGGCTAGCAGTACCCTGATACCAAAGTTTAACAAAGATGTTACAAGAAAATATAGACCAATACGCCTCATAAATATTGATATAAAAATCTTCAACAATGTACTAACACAATTAATTCAGCAACATACCCAAAGGATTATACACCACACCATGACCAAGCAGGATTCTATTACTGGAATGTAAACATTGTTCAACATAGGCAAAACAATCAGTGTAATACAGCATATTAATAAAATAAAAACAAATGAAGATCTCAAATGATGCAGAAAAAGCATCTATAAAATTCAATACCTTTCTTAACAAAAGCCTTCAATAAGCTACTAATGAAAGGAAACTTCCTTAGCATAATAACCCTATAGAAAAATCTACAGCTAACATCAGACTCAATGTTGAGAGACTGAAAGTTTTTTTCAGGTACAAGACAAAGATGTTAACGTTCATTACTTCTATTTCACATAGTAGTGGAGGTTCTAGCCTGAGCAATTAAGCAAGAAAAGGCATCCAAATTGGAAAGGAAGAAGTGAAATTATCTTTCTGCACAAGTCACTTGACCATATATATAGAAAACTAAAGTATACACACACACTGCTAGAGCTAACAAATATTTTCAAATTGCAAGATACAAAATTGACACACAAAAACCAGTTGCATTTCTATACACTAAGAATAAACAACTAGAAACATAAATTAAGTAAACACTTCAATCCCTTGAGACATAAGAGGAGAACACTGATATATAGTGTCAGGTCAATTCATGTCCAAAATGATTGGTAGTAGGCATTAAAGGGGATTATTTAAGGAAATATTGGGCCCCAACAATCTTTTTCTTTTTCTTTTTGATACAAAACTCAGCTCACAATTCTGTGGGAAATAAAAATATGTAATGGGATCATGAACTATATATATATATATATATATATATATATATATATATATATTTAAAGATTTTATTTATTTGACAGAGAGAGACACAGCGAGAGAGGGAACACAAGCAGGGGGAGTGGGGGAGGGAGAAGCAGGCTTCCCACTGAGCAACGAGCCCGGTACGGGGGCTCAATCCCAGGACCCCAGGATCATGACCTGAGCCGAAGACGGATGCTTAACGACTGAGCCACCCAGGCGCCCCCATGAACTATATTTTTATTAATGAACATCAGCCTGAATTTGACCAAATAAAATAATTATCTGTTGCTAAAATAAAGGTTAAAAACAGAATAGAAAATTATCAAATGAAAACCCCACTGAAAATGAAGACTGACAAAGGACAAACACTGAGAAATGTTTTCTACACTTAGAGAAATTAAAGAGACTAAGGAAATATTTACCTTCCTCTTGGAAAGCAGTCATGGCGCTTTGGGCTGGGCATCAGAGGGGCGGGTCTGAGGCACATCTTGGGGACAGGCATGATCACCATCAGGTTAATCAGCCCCCTGCCAGGCTTCTGCCACCCTGGCTGCTCTCTGAACCCTGGGCTCCAACGAGGGTTTAGTACATCTCCTCCAGCTGGAACGGACATGTTGGAACGGTCAATGGAGCCTAAATAAGTTCACCAATGAACTGGGGACATCTGCAGATGGGACAATGGGCTGGAGGAGGGAAGGCTCTGGGTGGCCTGGCTCTCAGCTGCCAGGCCAGGGCCAAAGGAGAAAGAATGCCCAGTGAAGTCACATGAGGGAGTGTTGTGCGGCACAATCGCTCCATCGTGACATAGTGGAGCCTCAGCCCGAGATTGGCTGGTGGGGTATGAACACCTGCGCTAGGGCGCGAGGCTGGACTGAGTCTCCCCGGCTCCCACGCTCTGACTCTTCTGCTGCCCTCCTTTCGGATGCCTTCGTGTCAACCCTGCTGCTGAGGCCGCCCCAACCTGCGCTCCTCTTCTGGGTCTCAGGCATAGGCTCATGTCCTGACCTTCCAATCGCATCTTCCTTCTCCACACTTGCGCAGGCAAAGGAGTGAAACACCAAGCTAAGCCTTCTGGGTTTGGGAAAGGGATGCCAAAAAACAGGTGCTTAGGAGGAAGTGAAAATAGGAAGGCATCAAGAGCAGTATCATGAGGCCAGTGACCATAAAATATATTATGGGGAATCCCAGAAAGCCTTGGGATCTCTGGCTGACAAGGGGACTGAAGTGCTGCGTGAGAGCAATGTGCCCGAGAGGAGCAAATACAAAGACAAAACCCGAAAGGGGCATTTCTCAGAAATTTTAGTGTTTAAAGAGGTGCTGCAGAGTTTTTGCACTCCTAAATAGGACCAAGGTGCAGGTGGGCAGGGCTGGATGAACAATTGTGAAAGCTTTAGCGAATAGTTCCCTGCGTCCTTCATAGTATCATATGCATGCTCCTGTGTTTTGTGGCTGCCCTCTGATCTGTGTAAGGAATAGCTTCCCCGGTCCAGGAAGCTCATAGGGCAGGGACATTAAGGGCAGGAGGTTTTCTGGTATTCTCTAAAGGCATCTGGAACCCTGGAGAATGATTCTTCATTGTTTGGTTCATTTTCTCAATAGCCTTCTCTTCTGAACTTTCCAGCTACCCTGAACCTTTGTATCCTTTTGAATGGGGACCACAAAAACATTGAAGTGGGAAGGGACTTATAAAGTTTATTCCTCCGGTATTTAATTAGGAAAATGTTCAAAAACAATGAAGGCAGCAATGAATTTTACATTTAACTCTCTATTCTGCTGCTAACATTTGATTGTACTCGCTTTGTACATATCATTTCATCTCTCCATAACCTCCCCATTAATCCATCTTATTTTTTTATCTATGCCAAAAACATTATAGCTAACAGTAAATTTTCCCTAAATAATTCAGTATATTATTAGAGTTCAATATTATTACAACTAATTCATTTTACCTAAAATTTTAATTTTATGTAAAGTTTATATATACCTTAAGGGATGAGTTTTAACAAACATATGTGCTTATGTAACCCAAAGGCCTGTCAAGTTGTAAAATATTAACCTTCACTCCACAAAGTTCCATTATGCCCTTCCCAAGTCAACTCCACATTTATATCAACAAACACTACTGCTGTTCTGATTTTTCACCCTATGGATAAATTTTGCCTGTCCATGAACTTCATATTGATTAAATTATAAAGTAAGTACTTTGTTGGCTATGATTTCTTTCAATTAGTCTGAGATGTTGTATCTACTCAGTTCATTCTTTTCATTACTAAGCAGTGGTACTCAACTGACTTAATACCACAGAGAGTATGTCTATTCTATTGATGGAAGCCTGGACTGTTTTCAGTTTTGGGTGATTATGAATAAAAATGCTATGAACATAGTTGTTCATATATTTCTGTGGAATTTGCATAGCATTTGAAGATACGTCCCATCACTTACTGGGAACCTAAGAACCAGACGGGAAACTTGCCCATGGTCACACCCACATCTTAGCAGATCCAGAAAATTTTCTGACAGCAGGGATCTGGGAACTGCTGTGGTCCTACCTCTGTCCATGACCTGGAGGGAGCCAGATTTGTAGGGCTTTCTAAACTCATTTCCTCTGGCTCACTATTTGCTTTTTTACAACATTAAAATTTACTTCTAAGCCAATATGGGGTGGAGAAAGTGGAACATTTTCCAAACTGACATCTAGCCTGTGATTTGGATATGAGCCAGCCTGAGCCAGCCCTGCCAGAAGCCATCCCTGATCAGTGGGACTGGGTCCCCTGTCCAGCTTCCTGCCTGTTCCTCTACCAGGACTTGAGAGGAAGGGCTCCTCAAGGGCTCTAGAAAGAGCATCAAAGAAGCCAAGCCAAGCTATATTAACACATGTTGGGATAACTTCCTTTAGAAGACATAGTCATTGAGGTTGCAGCAGGATGGTGGAAGAGTAGGGGACCTTGTTTCATCTGGTCCCTCAAATTTAGCTGGATATCTATCAGACCATTCTGAATACGCATGAATTTAGCCTGAGATGTAAGAAAATATATATGGAAATCTACAAGCAGAAAAATGACTGCATTTTGCAAGGTAGGAGTTGCGGAGTCATGAATCTGAGGGAAAATATCAGAAGATAAATGGAGGGGAGAGGAAGCCTCCATAAGCTGGCTACTGGAAAGTGATACAACACTGGAGTGCAAAATAGGACTCTTAGAAATCTACTCCAGTGAGAGACATCCCTCTCTGAAAGGGGCTCAGGGGATAGAAATGGCAGAATTCTAAGGGAGTCACTGTGGTCTCAGGATCCCATGAGACACAGAAAGAACTGGGGTGCCTGAGCCAATGGAGTTCCCAAGCAGTGGAGCGGGGAAACTAGTTACAGTCAGCAAGTCCAGGAAGGACTCTCAGCTCCGATCACCATAAACCAGGAGACGGGCCGGTAGGGAGACTGCTCTGTGCCTGAGCACCTAGAAAAAGACTGGAACGTGCTGGCCTGTTACCAACCTCTGGGAGGGTTGAAACAGTGGCACCCATGATGACCAGGCAACAGCTCTCAGGGTGGCAGTGCCCCAAAAAGAACAGTAGGGCGGCACCCAGCCATAACCTGGGAGAAGCTGAGCTGGGTGCGTGTGCAGGCACAAATGTTCGCAGTCCCAAAGACACAAAGCGGAGAGATGCTCGTGGGTCCCTCGGAATCCCCCCAGGAGGATTGCAGTAGGTGCAATCCATGGGTTTCCGTGGAGCTTTGTGCACAGAGAAGTGGAGACGTTTTGACCAGAAGAGTTTATTGAAGAGGGGGGACCGTGATCTTGTGGCTCTGGGGCGAAGATCCAGTCAGGGCCATTCTTGCTCTGACCCTATGAAGAGGCGCAGAAAGCCACCAGGGAACAAAAGCCACACAGAGGACCAGCTCACCTTGACCCATCCCCCCTGACAAGGGGTGGGGTCACTCTGCCTAGGCAAAGAAACCTGAGAGGCATCACAGAAGGCCCGTCCCACAGAAGACAGACTGGAAGAACAGGTGAATGACAAGCTTATGAATCCCAGGAGACTAAAACTCCAGCTCCAGGTGTTTCCTTACGATTTGTTTATCCTTCAGTCTAAAATTTTCCATTTCTTTTTTTTTTTACCTTTTTCCTGTTTCAACTAGATTCTTATTTTACCAATTTATGTTTTTAAGTCACTTGTAACCCTTTTTTATCACATCTACATTTTATAGATTTGTGCCTCATTCTAGTCCTTTTTTCACTCTATTCAATTAAACTTTGTATTCTTTGCAATTTTGAGATGTAGTGTCTTCTAACACAGGGACCAAAATTCAATCAGGAACAAGAAGATCACCCTGCTTTGTCCATCCTGTGAGATTATAGTCTCTCTTCCCTCCACCTTTTTTTATTGTTTTGTTCATTTTGGCTTTGTTCCTTTTTCTGTGGGTGGCTTCTGACCACTTTGGATTTTTTCTAGGATGCATTTTGCTTGAGTCATAGTTGATATTTTGGACTCTATTCATTTGCTCACCCATCTTTCCCTGGGCAGAATGACTAGAAGGAGGAACTCACGACTTAGGAAAGAACCAGAGGCAATGTTCTTTACCACAGAGCTAATTGATATGGATATAAGCAAGATGTCATAGATGGAATTAAGGATAGCAATTATAAAGTTAATAGCTAAGCTTGAAATGTATGCTTTTTTATACATGACAATACAGAATCTCTAAGAGCAGAAATGAGATCGAATCAGGCCAGATTTAAAAATGCTATGAATGAGATGCAGTCTAAATTGGTTGCTCTAACAGCTAGGGTATATGAGGCAGAAGAGAGAATAAGTGATCTAGAGGACAGGCTGATGGGAAGAAAGGACATTGGGGAAAAGAGAGAAAAACAATAGCCCATGAAGAAAGGCTTAGAGAATTTCATGATGCATTGAAAAGAACCAAAAAAGACCCCATCAAAAAGGAGAATTACAGACCAATATCCCTGATGAACATGGATACCAAAATACTCACCAAGGTCCTAGCCAATAGGATCCAACAGTACATTAAAGGGATTATTCACCACAACCAGGTGGGATTTATTCCTGGGATGCAAGGGTAGTTCAACATTCGCAAATCAATCAATGTGATAGAGCACATTAATAAAAGAAAAGACGAGAACTATATGATCCTCTCAAATGACGCAGAGAAAGCTTTTGACAAAATACAGAATTCTTTCTTGGTTAAAACTCTTCAATGTGTAGAGATAGGGGGAGCATACCTCAATACCATAAAAGCCATCTACAAAAAGCCCACAGTGAATATCATTCTCAATGGAGAAAAACCGAGAGCTTTTCCCTTAAAGTCAGGAACATGACAGGGATGCCCATTCTCACCACAATTGTTCAACATATACTAGAAGTTCTAGATTCAGCAATAAGACAACAAAAAAATAAAAGCATTCAAATTAGCAAGGAAGAAGTCAAATTCTCTCTCTTCGCAGATGACATGATACTCTATGTGGAAAACCCAAAAGACTCCACCCCAAAATTACTAGAACTCATACAGCAATTCAGCAACATGGCAGGATACAAAATCAATGCACAGAAATCAGTTGCATTTCTATACACTAACAATGTGACTGAAGAAAGAGAAATTAAGGAATTGATCCCATTTACAATTGCACCAAAAACCATAAGACACCTAGGAATAAATCTAACCAAAGAGGTAAAGGATCTGTACTCTAGAAACTACAGAACACTTATGAAAGAAATTGAGGAAGACACAAAGAAATGGAAAAGCATTCCATGCTCACAGATTGGAAGAATAAACATTGTTAAAATGTCTATGCTGCCCAGAGCATCTACACATTCAGTGCAATCTCTATCAAAATACCATCGACATTTTTCACAGAGCTGGAACAAACAATCCTAAAATTTGTATGGAACCAGAAAAGACCCTGGATCACCAGGGGAATATTGAAAATGAAAAACAAAGCTGGAGGCATCAGAATGCCTGACTTCAAGCTCTATTACAAAGCTGTCATCATTAAGGCAGGAGGTTACTGGCACAAAAACAGACACATAGATCAATGGAACAAAATCGAGACCCCAGAAATGGACCCTCAACTCTATGGTCAAATAATCTTTGACAAAGCAGGAAAGAATATCCAATGGAAAAAAGACAGTCTCTTCAATAAATGATGCTTGGAAAATTGGGTAGTCACATACAGAAAAATGAAACTGGACCATTCTTTTACACCACATACAAAGATAAACTCAAAATGGATGAAAGACCTCAATGTGAGACAGGAATCATCAAAATCCTAGAGGAGAACGTAGGCGGTAACCTCTTCGACCATGGCCACAGAAACTTCTTCCAGGACACATCTCTAAAGGCAAGGGAAACAAAAGCCAAAATGAACTACTGGGACTTCATCAAGATAAAAAGCTTCTGCACAGCAAAGGAAACAGTCAACAAAACTAAAAGGCAACCTATGGAATGGGAAAAGATATTTGCGAATGACATAACAGATAAAGGGCTGATATCCAAGATCTATAAGGAACTTCTCAAACTCAACACCCCAAAACCGAATAATCCAGTCAAGAAAGGGGCAGAAGAGATGAACAGACACTTCTCCGAAGAAGACATACATACAAATGGCTAACAGACACATGAAAAAATGCTCCACATCACTTGCCATCAGGGAAGTGCAAATCAAAACCACGCTGAGATACCACCTCACACCAGTCAGAATGGCTAAAATTAACAAGACAGGGAACAACAAATGTTGGCGAGGATGTGGAGAAAGGGGAACCCTCTTACACTGTTGGTGGGAATGCAACTGGTGCAACCCCTCTGGAAAACAGTATGGAGGTCCCTCAAGACATTAAAAATAGAGCTACCCTACGGCCCAGCAATTGCACTACTGGGTATTTACCCCAAAGATACAGATGTAGTGAAAAGAATGGGCACATGTACCCCAAAGTTCATAGCAGCAATATCCACAATAGCCAAACTGTGGAAGGAGCTGAGATGTCCTTCAACAGATGAATGGATAAAGATGAGGTTCATATTTACAATGGAATATGACTCAGCCAACAGAAAGGATGAATACCTACCATTTGCATTGATGCGGTGGAACTAGAGGGTATTATGCTGAGTGAAATAAGTCAAGCAGAGAAAGACAATTATCATATGGTCTCACTCATATGTGGAATATAGGGAATAGTTCGGAGGACCACAGGGGAAGGGAGGGAAAACTGGGAAGAAATCGGAGAGGGAGACAAACCAGGAGAGACTTTGGACTCCAAGAAACAAATTGAGGTTTGCAGAAAGGAGGAGGTGGAGGGATGGGGTAACTGGGTGATGGGCATTAAGGAGAGCACGTGATGTGGTGAGCACTGGGTGTTATACGCAACTAATGAATCATTGAACATATATAAAAAATGAATGTACTATATTTTAGCTAATTTAACTTAATTAAAATAAAATAAAATAAAATAACATTAAATAAAATTAAGAAGTTTGAACACCTAAAAATATTTTTCAATAAGTATACAGTTGGATGCATTAAAGGAGTCACACAAAATTTAGAAGCACATTCTGAATGATTCTGTTTTTATGTAATTCCAGAAAGTGCACAATAAGTTTTAACTACTTTGTTCTGTAACTTATTAAAATGTAATGCCCCTGGGTGTGAGGGGAGAAGATGTCATTAAACTTGTCACAGGGAAATCTGACTTGTCTTTTTTTTAAATATTTTTTATTTATTTTTGAGAGAGAGCATGAGAGGGGATGGGGCAGAGGGAGAAGCAGACTTCCCGCTGAGCAGGGACCCCAATGTGGGACTTGATCCCAGGACCCTGGGATCATGACCGAAGCCGAAGGCAGACGCTGAACCGACTGAGCCACGCAGATGCCTGGAAATCTGACTTTCCTTTCCTTTTTTTAAGTCTGAGTTAATTTTATTATATGAGTGTTAATTTCAGAGTTTTGATAAATATATCTAGTTAAAAAAGATATTAACATTGGAGTAAACTGGGTGATAGGTTTGTAACTCTGGCTAAATCCAAAAAGACTACAAAATAAAAAGTTAGAAAATAGTCTTTATACAAAAGCATACATCTGACGCTATGGGCAGTTATGAATTGCGGGCTATTCTCTTGCTGAGGAATGTTTTCTTTTTTTAGTATGTTCAGTTAGCCAGCATATAGTACATCTGATTTTCACTATCGGTGTAGATTACAATGTTGCCAGGATTGTGATACAGGACTCAGTGAGAACACTTGACTCATGTGAAGACCCCTTTGAGAAAAGAGGGAGAAGAGTCTGAAATGCACTTGAAGGGGTAAGGGAAGAACGATGTAAAGCCCAACCATCCTTAGGTATGTATGGATCAAATCATTAAATATTCAATCAAAATAAAACAGCAGTGGATTTAAGACTACTTCATGAACATCATATGTAATGCAAGAATGCTTTATTACCTTATACCTTTATTTAATATTTTTATATAATTAAAGGAAACAGTTTCCCAGCTTTGCTGAGATTATAACTGATAAATCAAATGTATCCAATGTGATACATTGGGAAGTGATCACCACAATCAAGTGCATTAAACATCCATTATCTTACATGCCTTACACACCTGTTTGTGTGTGTGTGTGTTGAGAAACCTCCAGATGTGCTGTCCTAGCAAATTGAAGATTAAGTGTAAGAAAATTAAATATGAGAAAGTCTGTTACTGTAATTAACGATAATATAAATGTATAGGGGAAATAGGATGAAATTAAGTGGTGGAAAGACTTACAAACTTTTGACACTCACTGTCATGACCAGGTAATGATGAAGAGAAGTAGGGCCGACTAGATTCCTAGAGCAAACATGATACACTAGGGAAAGCTTGCGTGCCCTTAAAGACAAACAAACAGATACTGAGCTCACAGTGTTTGCTGATTTTCAACGCAGTGCTACACATGTAGCCAGGACTTCAGCACAAGAGAAATGAGTGCATTGTGGAGGCTGGGAATACAACCACAGCATTTGTGTCATTGGCAGGAGATATGATTGATGACAGAACAAATACTAGAAAAATGGTGGAAAAAACACTTTGAATTAACAGCTGTTTTCAACAAAAACACTGGAGCCAAGGTCAGGCAAACAAAATAGCATTCAAATATAATTTCAGGAAATTAAAATGTAATTTGGAAGGATACTTAAAAAAATACCCAAAAAACCAACAGTCCCACATATTGCAAGTAGGAACAGTTTGGAGAGTTTCATGAAAACAGCAAAAAATACCTTTAATTAAACACATGTGATGTAGAAATAAGTGGTAGTTAATAGATAAATGAATTAGAAACACACACACACACACACACACACACACACACACACACACACACACACACAAGGTTTTCCCTTAATTAGGGGATCATTATATTAATTCAAATCAAAATCCCAAAATGTTTTACCTTAAAAGATGAAGAAACAATAGAAATATTAATATTAGAAAAGATCCAAAATTAGTATATGCAAATTTTAATTATAAATGAAAGTGTATGCTTCATTTATAATTCAGACAGTGAAAGGTATGCTTCCCCGTGCCGTGCCCCACCCTAGTATATAGTTTATTATAATTGGGGTGTAGCACAGAAGTGCTGGTGACACAGTGGTCAATTAGAAAAAAGAGCCAAGGGGTTAGTTGACACCATTTGGGGCAGGAGAGGATGGGGACAGGGTGGGAGAATGTATGGGGCAGGGCTCAGGCTGATGGGCATAAAGGTGGGGCAGGGGCAGGGGCCCCATGGGATTAGGTGAGGCCAGGCAGGGTCTCGAGGAAGCTGTGGTAGGGCACCAGGCTGGGAGTGGGCCATGCCTTTAGGGCCATGCACAGAGGCCCCAGGAGCAGCCTCATGAAGAATAGAGGAAAGGCCCATTTAAATGTCCCTACAATGTCCAATACATGCCAATCTTTAAGTCGGGAGATCACCCAGAAGGCCAACACGATTGGAAATGGGGGTTCTCCCCTGGGCTAGTGGTGGTGGTCCTCGTTGGACTGCTTTGGAAGAAAGATGCTTGCTTGGATTCCAGTCAGGAAGCCCAGGTGATAGCCCTCCCTGTTTCCATCGCCGACTATCGCTGAAGAATCCCAGAGACGTGGCGCCTGGCTGGCTCAGTGGATTACTAGGCCAGCTCTTGATTTCCGGTCAGGTCATGAGGTCAGGGTCCTGGGATCAAAGCCCGGGTCTTGCTCCCCTCTCAGCGAGGATTCTCCCCAAGGATTCCCTCTCTCCTTCTTCCTCTGCCCCTCACTCCACTCCCGTGGGTTCTCTTTCTCTGAATCAAAAGAACGAAATCAATCTTCAAAAGGACAAAATCACGGGGACATCTGCCTGACACTGCTAAGGCTGATGGCAGGAGCATGAGAAATGGTGGAAATCACACAAAGATTAACTGGCAGGAGAAAAAGCTAAACTCGAAAGTGCCAGTTGCTTGACAGGAGTATTTACCCCAAAGACACAGATGTAGTGAAAAGAAGGGGCACAGGCACCCCGATGTTCACAGCAGCAATGTGCACAGTAGCCAAACTGTGGAAGGAGCCGAGATGCCCTTCAACAGACGAATGGATAAAGAAGGTGAGGTCCGTACGTACGACGGAACATGACTCAGCCATCAGGAAGGAGGAATACCCAACTCTTACATCAACGTGGATGGCCCTGGAGGAGATGATGCTCAGTGAAGTAAGTCAAGCAGAGAAAGTCAATTATCCTATGGTTTCACTTATTTGTGGAACATAAGGAACAGCCTGGAGGACATCAGGAGAAGGAAGGGAACAATGAAGGGGGGAATCGGAGGGGGAGACGAACCGTGAGAGACTGTGGACTCCGGGAACCAAACCATTGTATCCATTCTATTCCACCCCCTGGGGAGGGTTTGTCAATTCCAATGCCTTTGACCTACCTGTGGATGACAGTCCGTATTGCTTCTTTTCCATACAGTTTGAATTCACATTGTTCCTGGTTTTTTTTTTTTTTCTTGGGACTATTTGAGACACCATTTTTATTGTGGAGCTAGAAGAGAGTTTCAACAGTTTTTCTCTTCTCCTTCCGAATAGATTGTCTCCGCTCTGGGTAAGGAAGCATGTCACCCATGTCCTTGTTAGCTAAGACATGATTCTTTTTTAATTGCATGACAACGTCAACTCTCAAGACTTTCAGGCACTTTTGAAAGGGAGCATTCCCCAAACGGGTGCTCTGTAGGGAGGCAGGAGCAGTCACTGACCCTTCCTAAGAGAGTAATCCTCTCTACAGACCTATGGGCTTTTTGCCCTTGGTCCTCATCAGAGATTTCCCTGAGAGAGAGAGAGAAGAACCGGAGCCCGGGACTAGAGATATTTTGACCACCACCTGAATGGGCTGTCAAACGTTGCTGCCTTGGGAAATCATCTGAAGAGCGGTAAATCCCAATGGCCAGGCCTCAGAAAAGCAGCAAAAATATCCATCACTTGAAGGGCGATTCTGCAATATGGATAGAGGATAACTCACCACCTGATCCCATGAGAGACCAAAGGGAGACTGAGGCCCCATGCAGTGCATGTGGCATGTACACAGTATGCAAGGGGATATATGTTTTCTAGGTATCTATTCATGCAGGAGAGCTGGGTATGCCTGAGATCATCAAGGTCTAAAAGCACCAGGTCCTATCAAGCTCCTCTTTCCTCTCAGGTAAGTAAGCTTTGAGGAATTAAAATCATTACACAAAGGATCTGAAATGCAGAGGAAAAAAACTATGCACATTAGGTCATAGTTGGGAAGATTTTATTAAGGATAAAACAACTACACACAAATTTGGAATCACATTAAATCAGGAAAAAGAGCAAACCAGGTCAAATATTCCCCATGACAATTTCCACAAAAATCCCATCACAGAATCAAGAAAATCTCATGTCAGGAGAAAACACTGTGTTACCGTTGGCAGAGCACACGGTGGGATCTTTGTCCAGAATCCCCCAATTCAGATATTTGTAAACCAAATGCAGGTTTAGGTCCTAGGTTCAATTTACATTCAAGTTTGCCACTTATCACTATAATGTCGCTAACTTTCATAGAGAATGTCTTTAAATAAAACGAGCTTGACATCCCAGAGGGGTAAGTACTGTATTTACATAAAGAGGAAGGGCCGTGTGTGTGTGTGTGTGTGTGTGTGTGTGTGTGTGTGTGTGTGTGTGTGTCAATGTGTGTGTTTGGTTTGCATATGCACGGCCCCAGAAGCATGACACCCAACATGATGTGGACTCCACCATTTCCTTCCAAGGCAGCTGAAGAAGGGCTGATTCACCACATCAGCCCAGGACTGTGACTTGTCCTCAGTTCAACAGACACCTCCTCAGGGTCCCCTGGGCTGGAAGACCAATCTCCGAGGTCATGGGCTGTCTCACTCTCTCCCACTGTCTTCAGAGGATGAGGACACCTGCAGGTCATCATGGAGGACACTCAAAGGGACGTGACCAAAGCGTCCCTCAGATGTCTGAACGATGGGACGGCCCTGACCAGGAGGGCCTGACTTCACAGGTGGATGGAATGAGGGAGCTACGAGGAACATGGAGCTCCAGCAGCCTTTGTCCAATCTCGTGAAGACCATTCTTAGGGGCTTGCCAGGGGTGGGCTCGAAAGGCAGACGTGGGGCTTCAGTGCATGCCTGCATAGTTTCCAGGTGAGGTCGGGTGCGTGCAGGCTGCAGGTTGATGCTCTGCCCTGGGGCAGGAGTCTTCCTGGTCACTGGGGTTGCCGCTAGGAGTCCACATGCACTTCTTGCTGGAGGACACAGCCTCTTAGAAACCCCAAGATGGCCTCCCTGTATGCTCTTGTGAGGGTGCTGGAAGGGGTTCCAGTGTGCTTTCTTTTGGGGTTTCAGGCCCATCTCTACGGGGATCTGGGCACTTCTCTTGCCTGGTGTCTTGAGGTGGATTTGGGAAGTCTGAACCATACCGTTGCTTGCATTAGGATGTGAGTTCTCCTCAGGACCCTTGGCTGCTGCCTGTGCCTTGGACACAGTCTGGGGACCTTCAAGGGAGTCACCTCGGGGCCTGTTTTCTGTCAGGGGGATAACCAGGCCACCCTCTGTGGCAAAGGGTTGGCATGCGAGGTGAGGCATGTCAGTGGTCCCCACTTGCTGTGCCTCATGTTGTGCACCAGGTGGGAAGACGCTCCCTGCAGGGCTTCTGAGAGGAGACACCAGGTGGTACCCGGTTCTCATGTCAGGGGTCTCAGTAGGTGGCTCCCATGTGAGGGGAGGCTCTAGAACGGACTCTCTCTTGGTGGTGTAGACGGGCATTGGCCTGTGTGGACGCTGTGGGAAAAGAACACACAGAACACACATTAGTTTTTCCTCCGAGGCAACATTCCCATGAAGGACAACAAAGAGACCAACAAAACCCCAAGACCTTCTTATGTTCAAATCAACAGTGAAAGACAGAAAAGGGTTCTGTTTACATGTGAAGTGGGACCACAGCTCCGGGGTGGTCAGGAATAAATACTGGACAGGATCACCTTGATACACCTTTTACATCAGGGAGGGACAGAGAAAGCTTCTGTGGTTCCTCCAGTGGACCAGCTCTTCCTTCCAATGTGCTCCGGAAAGCATATGGAGTCACTTTGGTGGCTACTGAGTTTTGGCGGGCAATGTGGGAGAACGTGTCCCAAAGGAGAGTTGCCTGTTCTTCCATAGAGGGTTCTGCGTGTTAAAAGAATGTCCTCCAATGCTCTTCACATCCTACCCTGCTCACCGTGCACACACATCCAAGAATAAGGCAACAGGATGGACACCAAGGGAAAATGGGGCAAGAGCATGCTCCCTGAAATCACGCTGCTCAGAATGGAAGTTGAGCCATGTCCTCAGCCGGAGGGCAACAAAGCCCATTGGGATCCCCCAGAGAGAACAGGAGCCAGGAAGCAGGGGACACTCACCCTCACGTAGCCACAGGATTCTGTGCAGTCCTTCCAGGTTGGCTTCTGCCCCCTTTGGGTTCTCCTCGGGAATCTCTGGAGCAGGGCCACCCTCTGCTGGGCTTCTTGCCTGCACAACAAAGCATGGGAAGCCGAAGGAACTCAGTTTTGTGTCTTCCACTGGGACACAAGCTTGGGGCCTCGGCCAACAGCATCCTTTCCCTCCTCTGCCATGCTTCCCCCCACTCCTGGGAGCCCTCCAGGTTTGCCCAGGAACTCCTAGCATTTGGGATCTCTTGCGGGTCTGCCTGGCATTGGCCAAGTTCCCATGTGTCCCCTGGCAAAGGGACAGCCACCCCACCGTACACACCCTCACTGATTCAGCAAGGGCAGCACGGGAGCCTAAGTGTGGACCCCTGGAGGATGGAGAGCTCCTTTGCCTGCCTCCCCAACCCTGTCCGTGCCTGCAGACAGCACAGCGCAGCACACAGTGTCCAGGGGCAGAGACACAGTGTCTTTTAGATGTCAGCCCCTGGACTGGGGACAGCAGCGAGCCCCGCTCCTCACCTTTGTCCTTCCCCCTTCTCCCTTTCAGCCTGCTTCAAAGACCCAGGGTTCTGCTGGTCCTGCTGACTCCATGGTTCTACATTCTCCTTCAGCTTCCTAGAACCCCAGGCCTGGGGGACGAGGGCCCCCGCCCAGTGCTTCATGGGGCACCTGCTGCTGGATGCCTTGTGCCCAAAGGCTCCACAGTCCCGGCACTTCACCTGCGGAGGAAGGAAGAGGGGTCAGTGAAGAAGTCCAAGTCACAGGCCAAATGCAAAGAACAAGAGAAGGACACATTCGGGGAGTAGAAGACGGGTTTTGGATAGGGGCCATCACCTAGGGCTTGTGTGGTGCCAGCCTATTGAAGACCATGGGATGCTTTCCCCAGCCTGTGTTAGGTGAGGGGACAAGGAGGAGGGATCACTGGTCTCAGGCTGAATAGTAGGAGCCACATGGAGAGATTTGGAAAAATGCCAGCTGGACCTGAACGTGTGCACCCCTGAGGTGGATCCTCAGCATCTCTGAAAGCCCCAAGGTATGTGGTGATGAGGTTCCAGGGCAGGTCATCCGGGCCCAGGAAAGGACAAGTGAGTTGTGGACACAGATCTTTCCACGTGCCAAGATTGTCTCAAGAGTCGTGGCTGATCCCCTGCTCACAACACATGCTGGCCTCCACTTACCCTGGGATCCTCCTCATTTGGCCCAGGAGCCCTGGGCGCCACGGGTGCCCTCTGTGACCTCTTCCCTTTCTGGGCTGCCAAGGGCCTGTAGGGCCTAAGCTTGGTGTGACTGCCCTCCATCAGTCCCACCTTCTTGTGGGACACGTCGGCCAGCCTGCCTCGGGGATGGATGTCTGGATTTCCTGAGTCAAAAGAAAAAGGAGAGTCATATTCATACAGACGCAAGCCTCCTTCCTGTCCTTTCTTCTCCAAGTAGGCATTAGGGGGTCTTGGGACCACCGAATCAAACACATTTGTCACCCTGAGACCTCTCTTCTCTCCCTGTTCTCCATACTCCCCAGGACGGTGCCCTAGGAAAGGCAGGTGAGGTTGCCTTGAATGACTGACTGTGGAGAGGCTCATGAATTCTCTCACAATGCACCCTGGAAGCAAAACCAGGGGCAGGATTGCCCCCCTCCCCCGCCCCCGATTTATACAAGAACCAAAGCTATGGCAATACTCCATGGAACACTCAGAGTTGAAAAGGGGAAAGCAGGTATGCTTTCCTCTCCAAACTCTCAATTAACCCCCTGACACCCAAGGAAGCCATTTTCAACTACTAGATCCCTTGGAAAAACATCATTTCTCCTCCACTCGATTGGAAGTGCCCTATCTGAGGGTCCAAACTCTTTGATTTCCTGTTTTCTTTTAGTGCCCCGTTCTAAACTCGTGTCTAATCTTTGGGAAATGAACACCTTTTAACTTTGTGTGAACCAGTGGTTTCTCTTTTGTTTTCAGGTTTTCTTTATTTACTTGGGAGAGAGAGAGAGAAAGCACAAGGTCAATGGAGAGGGCAGAGGAACAAGCAGACTCCCCACTGTGCAGGGGGCCCAGTGAGGGTCTCCATCCCAGGACCCTGAGATCATGACGTGAGACAAACTCAGACACTTAAACAACTGAGCCACCCAGGTGCCCTGAACCTGTGACTTCTTTAGGCTTCCAGTGCCACAGTGAAATGGACCAGGATTCTGTTACGGCTCCTCAAGGAAACCACACAAATCGACTGTTGGGGTTGGTTCCTTTGGAATTGGAACTTCAGGGGGTCAGGAGCATTGACAGCCATGCCTTTGATCAGTCTCTCTTCTCAGAATATGCTTTCACAGGAACCAGTCCTTAAGTCATTGAGAAAAGGCACATCACTCCATCATTTCCTCACTGTCCTATTTCTCTGACCACTAAGGTAAGGACCCAACTGTCCAAAAACCCACCTGAAAGGCAACAGTGCTCCTCCTGTCTCTCAGTAGAGGCTTGGGAAGGTACTGGACAGACTCCACTGGAGGAAACTCCGTGTCTGTCATGCCCGAGGAACGGTCAGAAAAGGGTACTTCCTTTCCTCCCTGACTTTCTTATGCGCCCAAGGTCACATGACCTTTCAGGCAGTTGACGCCCATCAATCTAATCCTCTTTCTTGTCAGCAGGACCAGACCCAGTCAACAATGCCATACCCTCAAAACTTTATTATTCGTACAAAATATATGGATTCTGAAAAGCATATCTGCCCATACATATGCTATAGAATGCATGAGAATGCTGGACAGGAAGGGATGCAACACGGGGACTGGCCTACTGACGTGCATTTTCATGCACGGGAAAATAGTATTGTCCACAGATCGTCTTTTCTGTACACTTCTTTTCTCTGACACAATTACACATTGGACTGTTTCATTTGAAGTTGTTTTGTTTTGTTCTGTTTTGAGGGAGAGAGAGAGGGGGAAAGAGTGGGAGCAGGGGCCAGGTGGGAAGGGATGAGGGGCAGATGTAGAGGGAGAGAGAGAATCCTCAAGCAGACTCCCCACTGAACATGGAGCCCAATGTTGGGCTGGAGCCCAGGACCCTGAGATCAAGACCTGATCTGAAAGAAAGTGCCAGCCACTTAAGCGAATGGGCCACCACTTAAGCGGATGCCCCTGTCCTTGGGATTCTCCAAAGAGAGTGGAGGGTCGAATGGTAGAATCCTATCACCTGGGCATTCCTGACTGGAATCCAAGCGAGTATCTTTCTCCAAAGCCTTCCAATAAATACCACCACCACTAACCCAGGGGGAGAGCCTCCATTTCCAAACATGTTGGTCCTCTGGGTAGTTTCCCACCCTAAGATCGGCATGTCTGGGACGTTGTAGGGATGTTTGAATGGGACTTTCCTCTATTCCTCATGAGGCTGCTCCTTGGGCCTCGGTGCATGGCCCTAAAGCCATGGCCCAGTCCCAGCCTGGTGCCTGGCAACCCTACCAGAGCCTCCTCCAGCCTCCGCCTTGCCACACCCAATCTCATGGGGCCCCTGACAGTGCCCCACCCTTATGCCCTTCATCCTTACCCTGCCCCACCCAGACCCACATGCCTTCCCAATTCTCTCCTGCCCCAACTGGCCTCAACTCATACCTCGTGGCATAAGCCACTGCCCCCATGAACTCACAAGAATCCATGCTATGGCAATACGACATGGGGCACACAGAGTAGAAAATGGGAAAGAACCTATGCTTTCCTCTCAGAGTCTGGATTTCCCATTTGACACACGAGGGAGCCATTTTCAACTACAAAGTCACTTTGCAAAACATACTTTCTCCTCTACTCGACAGGAGGCTGCCCGTCTTTGTGCCTGGAACCTCTTCTTTAACGTTTTCTTCTCAGGGCCCCATTCTTAACTCCCTTCTAATCCACCGGAATTGAGAATCTTTCCACATCCCGGGAACCAGTTCCTTCTTTAGGCTTTCAGCACCCACAGCCAAATGGACCAGGATTCTGTCACGGCTCCTCCACGACCCCACACCCATGAGACTGTGGGGTGAAGTTCCCTTCGAATTACAACCTCAGGGAGTCAGGAGCATTGACAGCCATGCCTTTGACCAGTCTCTCTTCTCATAATATGCTTTCAGTGAAAGGGTGTTTAACCGGAGGAGGAAAGTCACAACCCTTCATAATTTCCTCACTGCCTTATTTCTCTGACAGCTGAAGTGAGGCCCCAGTTGTCCCCAAACCCACCTGCATTGCAGCTGTCTCCTCCTGTCTCTCAGTAGAGGCTCAGAGGTTTGCAGAGGGACTCCGCCGGAGGAGACTCTGTGTCCAGGGCTCCTGAGGAGTGGTCAGAAAGGGCCACTTCCTTCCCTCCCTCATCTTTTCTACTGACCCAATGTCACATGACCTTTCAGCCACTTGATAACGACCAATCCAATCCTCCTTCCTGTCAGTAGGCCAGTCCCAATGTTGCATCCCTTCCTGTCCAGCATTCTCATGCATTCTATAGCATATGTATGTGCAGATATGCTTTTCAGAATCCATATATTTTGTACGAATAATAAGGTTTTGAGGGTATGGCTGTTTCTTTTCCTTTTTTTTCTTTTAGACAGACAGTAAGAATGAAAGAATGAGCTGGGGAGGAGGGGCAGAGGCCGAGAGAGAATCTTGGGCAGGCTCCATGTCCAGGAGAGCTCCAGATCACGGCTTGAACTCAAGACCATGAGATCATGTCCTGAGCTGAAATCAAGAATCCGATGCTTAATGGACTGACCACCTAGGTACCCCTGGATCCGCCTGTTCCTTTCTCAACTAGAATTTCCTGTTAGGGTCCATGGAGGGGTCTTTTCTCTTGGTATCAGGTACATTCACGTTGTGTGGACCCATCAACGTCCTCCATGTCCAAGCATCTCACTTTCCACGTCCAAACATCTCACTTTCCCATCTGAAACTCTGGCTCCATGACACATTTCCAGGGTCCCTTCACTGTACCCCCTGCCCTACCTGTTCTCCTTTCTGTCCTTAGGACTTTGCCTGCACTAGGATATTCAGAGCAATGGCATCCTTTGCTATGTGTCCTCTTGGGACTGGCTCCTTTGGTCGTTTGTGTGGGGACTGAAATTGTGGGTCCTGACCAATCCTCATGTGGATTGATGTGGCTCTATGTCTTTTCATCTCCTCCTTTTCGATTCTTTATTCCTGTCAAGCAAATGGTACTTTTGAGTTTAGCTTTTTCTGTTCCCGGTTAATCTTTGTGTGATTTCCAGCATTCCTCATGCTCCTGCCATCAGCCTCACCGTTGTCTAGAATATATCCCTGTGACTTTGTCTTTTTGAATATTGATTTAATTCTTTTCGAATAAGAGAAAGAGAGCCCACAGGAGTGGAGTGAGGGGCAGTGGGTGAAGGAGAGAGAGAATCCTCGATGAGTGTGTAGCAAAACTCAGGATTTGATCCCAGGACCCTGACCTCATGACCTGACCTGAAATCGAGAACCAGGCTGGTACTCCACTGAGCCACCAAGGCTCCCCTGTTTTTGGGATTCTTCTGGGACAGTCAGGTATGGAAACCGGGAATGCTATCACCTGGGCTTCCTGACTGGAATCCAAGCAAGCATCTTTCTTCCAAAGCAGTCCAACGAGGACCACCACCACTAACCGAGGGGGGAGAGCCTCCGTTTGCAATCGTGTTGGCCCTCTGGGCGATTTCCTGACTTTAAGATTGGCGTGTGTTGGACAGTATAGAGATGTTTGAATGGGCCCTTCTTTTATTCTTCATGAGGCTCCTCCTGGGGCCTCTGTGCATGGCCCTAAAACCATGGCCCAGTCCCAGCCTGGTGCCTTGCAGCCCTACCACTGCTTCCTTGAGCCCCTGCCTGGCCTCACCCAATCTCATGGGGCCCCTGCCATTGCCCAACGCTTATGCCCATCAGCCTGACCCCTGCCCCATACATTCTCCCACCCAGTCCCTATCCTCTCCTGCCCCAACTGGCCTCAACGACTCCCCAGTCCCTTGCTCGACCTGGCCAAAGTGGCACCAGCCCCTCTTAGGACCACTCTCCATGTAGAAGAAACCAGATCTGGGGGCAGTGGAGGAGTACCTTTCACTGTTCTTAACATACCAAGTTGTATCCACCATGTTTGGACCTGTTTCTTAAAGGATTAATGTGTCCATTGAGTTGTCATCGTTTCCTAGACAATCTGTTGGACTGGGATGTTCAATGGACAGTTTGAAATGAGATGATCTCTGACCTCAGTCGACTTAGCAATGCAGATTACCTTCCTTCATGGAATGACCACTGCCAGTCAATCCAAGGCCTTCGTGGATCACACAGCTAACCCATCACCCTGTATTAGGCACCTGCTCCTTGGTGACTGTCTTGGCAACGACAGGTTGTTTCTTCCCGGGTCTTGAACCTGTCAGCCTTCAGAGGAGGGTGACACCATGGTTCCTCCTGGCCCCCAAGCCTCAGACCTGGCCAGGGCCTTCTCAGTGGTGATGGAGGGCTTGGGATTTGCTCCAGAGAAAATTTTTACCATGTCCGGATTTCTGTGCCATCTATCTTTCTGTCTATCTGTCAACTGTCTTTGTACAAATGATCTTTCATCTTTTCTCTCACAATTGTATACCTATATCATTCTTTCTCAGTGATTGCATTGTATACATTGCATGTCACATTTCACTGTTTTGAGATCATGTAGAATTATGAATACATCTTTGATAAATGGGAATGACTTCTCATAATTCTTTATTTTTATCTATATTTTAAGTTTATATTTCTCATTATCATTGTTCCCTTAACTATTGGATAGATTATTTGTATTTTTAAAATAGTAAGGTAAGACATCTTATTAATTTCTAAATTTTGCCTAATGAATTACCAAAACGTGGTGGTTTAAGAGAAGAAACTATATTCCCTCACAGTCCAGATGCCAGAAGTCCAAGGTCAAGATGTCAGCAGAGCCACTTGCCTTTTGAAGCCAAGTCAGTGACAAAGAAAGGCACATGTATTTCTTGGTGTCTTTAGCAAAGAGCAGAAATAGACATTTATGTCTCCCCTTCCTAAGCTTTATACATTTTCAGAAAAATTTTTTTTCATCACAATTTACATAGGGCAACACCATTACTCGTTTTCTAACACGAATTGATCATCGTCACAAGTATGAAATACCTCTCTGGTCCATTCAAGCAATTTCAGCAGACACTGCCCGTTCTGAAAGCTGTTCAAGACAAATGGACCCTTTAAAGCCACAGGCTGAATGTGAGTGCATTCCTCCCTGCATTTCAAATTTCCAACCTCATACTGTGTGTAAATGGCACAAGTCTACACCATACACATACTTAAACAATGGAACCTAAAGCTATCTTGCTGTAAAATTCCCAGAGGTAAAATTTAAAATTTGGTAAAATGAACATTGGATATTTTTTTTAAGATTTTTTTTATTTGTTTGACAGAGCAAGAGAGTATAAGCAGGGGGAGCAGCAGGTAGAGGGAGAGGGAGAAGCAGGGTCCCCACTGAGCAGGGAGCCCGATGCAGGGCTCGATCCCAGGACCCTGGGATCATGACCTCAGCCAAAGACAGACAGTTAACTGACTAAGGCACCCAGGCGCCCCTGAACACTGGATATTTGGTAGGTACTCCTGTTGGGATGGAGCTTAAGAAAAAAATGTTCTCCAAAGGAGTGTGAAACCAGTCACAGGATCTATGGTTATAAATTCTGGGCCGCACCTAGGTAGACAAACATATTTATAAAGGTCTTCATGATCCCTGAATGCATCAATCATATTAGAAAGTGTGATGGAATTTTAGAGGTAAAGCATCTGACAGTAAACTTTCTAAAAACAGGATGATCCTACATATATTCCGGCTGGTAGGGAAGATTGTCATTCTATGTGATCCCTGAGCTCCTTTAGGAAAATGATGCTCCCTATCCTAGAAAACTAATGTCTTACACTTCTTGGCTCACTTAATATTATTGGGAAAGCAAAGTGGATATTCATAACGGATTTCCTCTGAACTTGGCAACTCTCAAGAAAATCTTTACAGAGGGGTGTGATGGAAAGTAGGGAGGTTGAGAAAGTGCTGAAATGTGTGTCTGTCCATTGTGGGAGGGAGGGGTGGGAGGTGGGCCAGCCAGAATCATTTCCCCACCTAAGGAGAGCGACCACACCCTAAATCCCTCATTCCAGTGGAGTGGTTGGATAACCTTGTACCTAGTCACGTGGGCGGAGTGAGCCATAAAAGACTGAGGAGATGGCCACACCTGTCATTTGGAGAGTGGCTCAGTGCGAGAAGCATCCCTCTGCAACCGGAGGCTCCACGTGGGGGATCTTGTGAGCACTGTTCCTGGAGACATGGAGGCTGCTTCTCTCCACCGCCAAGAGGAGTCTGAGTTCAATGTCTTTCCAAAACTCAAATCTTGCTAGTCAAATGTAGGGGGTGCTGAGGTCCACGGGGAACCCTCTCTGCCTGAGAAGCCATCACCACCATCTCACAGACGGTGCTACTTGACTAATGGTTTGGCTCCCACATCAGCAGGGCTGGCTCCCACAAAGAAACTTGTGCATTGGAAGAGACCTTCTGTGGTTGGGGCTGGGCTTCAGAACCTGGGGAACACCTGCTACATGAATGCGGTCCTGCAGTGTCTGGCATACACACTGCCCCTCGCCATCTCTATGCTGTCCCAGCAGCATGGAGAAACCTGTGGGAAGCAGACATTCTGCATGCTGTGTACTCTGCAGGCTCACATGACCCAGGCCCTCTGCCATCCTGGAGATGTGATCTGTCCCTTGCCAGGACTGCTCACTGCCTTCCACACACACAAGCGGGAAGACGCCCATGAGTTTCTGATGTTCACTCTGGGCGCAATGCAGCAAGCATGCTTGCCTGAGGACAAGCCTTCAGACCCTCAGTCTGAGGACACCACCCTCATCTGTCAAATCTTTGGAGGGTACTGGAGGTCTCAAATACAGTGTCTCCACTGCCAAGGCGTTTCGAGCACTCTGGACCCGTACCTGGACATTAGCCTGGACATCGTGGCTGCTCAGAGTGTGAGCCAAGCTTTGGAGCAGTTGGTGAAGCCCGAAAAGTTGGATGGTGAAAATGCCTATCATTGTAGTACTTGTCTAGGGAAGGTGCCTGCTTCCAAGACGCTGACTTTGCACAATCCCTCAAAGGTCCTTGTCCTGGTGTTGAAACGATTCTCAGATTTCACAGGAAACAAAATGGCTAAGGATGTGCAATTATCCCGAGTGCCTTGACATGCAACCCTACCTGTGTGAGCAGAGGCCAGGACCGCTGGTTTATGTGCTCTACGCTGTGCTGGTGCATGCTGGGTGGAGTTGTCACAGAGAACATTACTTCTGTTTCATAAAAGCTGGGAATGGCCAGTGGTATAAACTGGATGATGCTAAGGTCACCGCCTGTGATGTGAGTTGTGCACTGAGCCAACATGCCTATGTCCTCTTTTACATCCAGAAGACCGAACTGGAAAGAGAACTTGTGAGTGAGCCACTCGGTGAGGGAGCCACATCCCCTGAGGCTGACCACACAGGCTTGGTTGGGTTCCAAAGGGAGCCCAAAACAGACTCCAGAATCAAAGTTCCTGAATTAGAGGATCACGTGGAAGAGACATCAGTGCAACAAATCACATTAGACCAGTGGAGATTCCTCCAAGAACGCAACCGACCTAAGGCTGAATTCCATGTCAGGAAAGTAGAATTTGCTCTTCCTGAGCATGCAGTCATAATTCACCAGTCCAAATACAAGATGATAAAGAATGATCCTGAACAAAACTTTAACCGGCTCAATACTTGAGCCAGGAACATCGCATCCCAGAGGGCAGGGGACATGGGCATAGTCCCTTGTCTGGCAGGGAGAGCCAGAGCTACCAAGAAGAAGAACAAGAAGGGGCAGAAGTCTAGGGAAGTAGTCCAGGGATCTCATCACCAGCTTGGATGTACATGGGCCCCTCCCTCCCAACACACACACATACATACCCTCATTCACTCACTCACCTAACTTGAACATAGTCCCAGACAGGAAATATTTTGTGCGTTGTAGGTGTGTGTTCTGCACATGTGGAAAGACCCTATCTGGGTGTGTTCATAGGATATGGCATTCCACTTAAACTGGAGGATACTGAGCTTTAAGGCTTGCTTGTTATGGGGATATTATTGGAGAGGTTTGGATTTATTACTGGATCTATGTCTGTGGATGAACCCTCCCTTCCATCAGCACAGGGTAGAAGTGAGGGCAACTCGTAGCCAGAAAGGATCAGCGCAAGCGGGCAATCCGGTATGAGGGTGGAAACAATGCTGAGGGCCTGGAGTCGGTGTGAACACAGCTTTCAGTCACAGTCCCGTCATCCCATTACTTACTTTCTGTTTATATTGAAAGAACTTTTGCCCAAATGTATGCATGGGTGGAGTCTAGGTAAAGATGTGCTTAGAAATATACAAATATGCACCAACTGGAGGAGGAGTTAAAAAGAACCTCAGGGGGGGAAAAAAAACAGACACAAAAACCCAATCTCAGTGCATGTACACAAAGAAATGGCAAACCACCAGGGCACCTGGGTGGCTCAGTCTGTTGGGCTTCTGCCTTCAGCTCAGGTCGTGGTCCCAGGGTCCTGGGATCCAGTCCCGCATCGGGCTCCCTGCTCAGTGGGGAGCCTGCTTCTCCTTCTCCTCCTTGCCTGTGCTCTCTGTTGCTGTCTCTCTCTTTCAAATAAATAAATAAAATCTTTAAAAAAAGAGAGAGAAAGAAATGGCAACCCACTGTGAAAATGGATGCACTATGGCTACACATGGCTGCAGACAGACTTTTCAGGGACAGTGATTTGCACGAAAAAGTAAAGAGCAGAATGTAACAGAGTAACTGATAAATGTGCAAAGTTTTTTCTTGCACAATATACGTATTGTGAAAAGTGGACACATATATACATGAACATTTGCTAATTGGTTGAAAATCATAAAAGGCAATTAAATGCTTATTTTTCAGGAGATAACTGCATCCAGCCTGATTGGATCATGTTGATTAAATTAGGTTCCCTTCCCAATCTCCCCTCCTTGAGACAGCAAAGATGGCTGGCAAGGACCCTTCTCCCACAGGGAATTGCTCAGCATCCCGACACCTGTACCTTTTGGGGCAGAGTTTGCTACCACCCCCCTATCTGACAATCAATATTATGTCTTAGGCATTAGGTATGAAAATATCTTTAAACAATTTGTCTTTCTGAGTGTGTATGTGTGTTTCAGGGAGGAAGGTCTACCTGGAAGAAGGTCGGAGTCAGGGGCCACACCCATCCCCCACTCCCTGTCCTCCAGCCCCATCTACACTGAACATTGTAGTGATGACTGGCTTGTCACTCTTCCTGCCATCTTCTCTGCTGGCTCCAGGGAGGGAGATTGTTAAGGGAACTTAATCAATGTGATCTAGTCAGGCTGGGTGCAGTGATCTCCTTAAAAATAAGCATTTAGTTGCTGTTTACCGTTTCCAAGCAATTAGCAGGTATTCACAGATATATGTGTGGACTTTTCACAATATATATTTGGTTCAACTAAAAACTTTGCACATTTATCAATTACTCTATTTCATTCTGCTCCTTACCTTTTGACCCAAATAACTTCCTGAAAAGTCTGTCTTTTGCCACTTGTAGCTATAGTTCATCCAGTATCATGGTAGTTTGTTATTTCTTTGTGCAGATGCACTAAGTTTGTCCAGATGGTGCATATTTTATATTTCCAAACACATCTTTACCTAGACTCCACCCATGGATATATTTGGGCAAATGTTCTTTCAATATAAACAGGAAGTAATGGGATGATGGGACCATGACTGTCAGTCATTTTCACGCAGACAGGGGTTCTTCCACATTGTTTCCACCCTTCATGGCTGGATGTCCACTCCCTGGGATGCTTCTCTCACTGAGCCAGTCTCCAAATGACAGGTATGGCCATCTCCTCAGCCCTTTATGGCTTGGTCCACCCATGTGAATAGGAACAAGGTCGTCCAAACACTTGATTAGAATAAGGAATTTACAGTGTGGTCACTCTTCATCTGTAGAGAGACCATTCAGGCCAGCCCACCTGCCTCCCCTCCCTCCCACAATGGACAGACACACATTTCAGCGCTTTCCCAACCTCCCTAACTTCCATGCACTCTTCTGGACAGGTTTTCTTGAGAGTTTCCAAGTTCAAAGGAAATTCTTATGAATATCCACTTTGCTTTCAGAGTAATATCACGTGAGCCAAGGATTGTGGGACCTTAGTTTTCTAGGATAGGGAGCATCATTTTCCCAAAGAGCTCAGGGATCACATAGGAAGACAATCTTCCCCACCAGCCAGAATGCATGTAGCTCCATCAAATTATTTTGGCAAGATTACTGTCCGTTGCTTTGCTCCCAAACTTTTTGAACTCTCTCTAATATGATTCATATATACAGTGATCCTAAAGGCCTTTATAAATGTTTTTCTACCTAGGTGTGGCCCAGAAATTATAACAATAGAAATCCTGTGGCTGGTTTCATACTTCTTTGTAAAAACACTTTTTTTAAGCTCCATCCCAATATGAGCACATATCCAAAATCTAGTGTTCATTTTGCAAGATTTTAAATTTTACCTCTGGGAATTATGCAGCAAGATAGCTTAGGTTCCCTTGTTTAAGTATGTATTTGCTGTAGACTTGTGCCATTTGTACACAGTATGAGGTTGGACATTGAAATGCAGGGAGGAATGCACTCACGTTCAGCCTGTGGCTTTAAGGCGTCAGTATGTCTTGACCAGCTTGAACGGGCAGTGTCTGCAGAAACTGTTTGAATGGATGAGAGAATTATTTTATACTTGTGATGATTATCAGTTTCCATTAGAAAATGAGTAATGCACTTAACTTGTAATGAAAAAAAGTTTCTGAAAATGTATAAAGCTTAGGAAATAGAGACACCGAAGTCTATCTCTCCTCTTTGCTAAAGACACCAAGAAATATATGAGCAATTTGCCTGGTTTTGTCACTGATTTGGCTTCAGAAGGAATGTGGCCCTGCTGGCATCTTGGTTTTGGGCTTCTGGCCTCCGGACTGTGAGAGAATAAATGTCTCAAGCCACTGAGATTATGGTCACTTGTTATGCATCCCTGGAAATCAATAAGATGTCTTAACTAGGATGCTACTAGTGGCATTTCAATTTTTAATTAAAAGATTTTAAATTGTTCAAATGAATTTTAAATTTGGAATGATTTAATCAAATGGAGTCAGTTTTATTGTTTATTTGAAACTAAATTGAGTAGAATCATAGGTAAAACGCAAATAGTGCCTGCGCCCATGAGCCATGAAGCAAAAAAAACAGAAAAATCAATTATAGATCAACCACAGAAATTTTGATATCCAACATTCTCTTCCTGGAATTACATCTGCATACACACACACACACACACACACACACACTGTTTTAAATGGATCTCATGAAAGCATCCAGAAGCATCCATTCAGCTCCCTACATGACAGTGGCCAGCACCTCCTGGATGACCTTCTGCCTTGTGTTCCACCCACACCTGAGGAAGTCCACACACCTGGCTTTGCAATCCACAGTGGAGTTCACAAGAGGGTGTCTTGCACGGTGCTCTCCAACCAACAGGGGGTGATGCTGGCCAGCAGAAGCATTTCCTAGGCTCCCAGGAGGACTTGACATTGTGCAGGTGCTCAGGTTGGTAGGTCTGCATCTCCATGCCCCGCAGCTGCAGCCTGAGCATTTCCTGAGGCCCTAAGGGGACAATGAATACTTACAAAAGGCCCCGGGACCTGGGATTCCCTCCGTGTGATTCTAATTTTGGCACTGCTGAACCCTGAGCTCTGAGCTAAGGTAGAGAATTTTGAGGGTGGCTCAGGCACCTGGTAATATGTTTTCCAGGACTTTAGCATGGCAGGAGCAGTTCCAGGGCAAGAATTAGAAAGATTGTCCTGGCTTGAGTGAGCCAAGGAGGCCTGTCTGGTTCTTCCAGCTGTACAGGATACGGGTCTGATCTCTGGAGCGAACGTGTACATGTTTCCAGCCTCAGCCAACCTGGGGACATTATCCACATGGCTTCCCTGCCAGCATTGGTGGGTATGTGCCTCAGGAGAGGGACATGAGCATGTCGAGAGGGTTGCTGCATGAGAGGAGACCAAGCAGTGGGGCAGGAGAGCTGTAGCCTCACTGTGTGAAGGTCTTTTGGGAACCATCAGAAATGGTCTCCAAAAATTAGACACTCCTCATGAATAGAAACTATACTCAGTGTTTTGTAACAACTGCCTGTGAACAATCTGTAATAAGAAACGTAACAATCAAAGTAATAATCAATAGCAATGTAATGATTGGTGGATGATCACAATGACTTTAACACTATTAAAACTATTAATACTGTCGATAGACTACTTACTATAAACCTAAGGAGGTGGGAGATTTAGGTACAGATTCCTCAAATTCCTTGTCAAATGACAAGGTACCAGGACCATCTTGTTGGGTATCTCAGACTCTGAGCCCTAGGTTTTCACCAAGAAAATTATTCCATAGGGCAAAAACAGGCAGCCTGAGGCCTAGAAAGCCAAGCCAACTAGGTGCAGGTCATGGGTGAACTAGGGAACTTGTGCGCACATCCTAGCAGGGGGGCCCTAAGGCGTGGAGGTGACCGTACCCGTCAGGTTTCAGGTACTTGGCTAGCCCTGAGTGCCGTGCCAAGAAGGCAGGACCCAGACCCACACCGTGTCCGTAAACCATGCCTAGGACTCCCACTAAACCCCAGCATTTTCTTAGCATTAGCATCCCCATTGCCCTTCTGCCACCTCTTTCATCAGACCCCCGGAGGGCCAGGGAACCGTATTTGTACATGGAGGCTCTGGGCTGTTGGAGTGTGAGCCTCTGTCAACCAGACCAACAGAGGGTGACAAGGGCCAGCAGGGAGGCTTACACCACTTTGGGGAGGACCTCAACAGTGCTGAAGTTGCTGGAGTAAGCAGGCAGTCGCCATCTTGTGCCTTCGAGGGCAACACCAGACTTTTTTGGAAAAAGGTGGGGACTTTGAACATTTCCAAGGACTGTCCATCTGTTTGCAATGCACAGGGGAGTTCACAAGAGGGTGTCTTGCGTGGTGCCTCATGAACACCAGCACCACCTTCAGTGGTGCCTCATGAGCACCAGCACCACCTTCAGTGGTGCCGCATGAGCACCAGCACCACCTTCAGTGGTGCCTCATGAGCACCAGCACCACCTTCAGTGGTGCCGCATGAGCACCAGCACCACCTTCAGTGGTGCCGCATGAGCACCAGCACCACCTTCAGTGGTGCCGCATGAGCACCAGCACCACCTTCAGTGGTGCCGCATGAGCACCAGCACCACCTTCAGTGGTGCCTCATGAACACCAGCACCACCTTCAGTGGTGCCGCATGAGCACCAGCACCACCTTCAGCATTCCTCTCTCCCCGTTTTGACTTACTGCCGTTGGTAACTAGGCACTATTGTTACCTCTATGTCTACTTCCTACGTTTCAGCAAACCCTAACGTTCTTGTTCCCCAAAGCAAATGAATAAATATCCTACTTCGAGTGTAATAATTCTGCTTATGCCTCCTTGAATATACTTGGCCCGGAGTTTTAGAGACTGGCTGTTCTCTTTTACACGTCCAGTCATTTCCTTGGCCAAAAGCAGGGAATCTGATGCAGGCTGCAGTTAGGCATGTCTGGGCAGGGTGGTTAAGACCACTATTCCCTGTTTCTACTCTGAATGTAGAAGGGCATGTTCGGTTTGGGAGTCAGCTAGAATCTCAGGAGGAATCCATCTGAGGAGACCAGGGTTGAAAGGGAAAAGGGAGGGAGAGCCAAGGGTGGAATGAAGCCACACAGACAGAGTCAATCCCAAAAGATCAGCTGTATGGAGCTAGATTTCTTAGACTCCGTTACCCTTACAAGTAGGTCCTTATCACTTCCCTCTGCCTGGGTCCAACAGCTTTATCGTGGCTCTGTCGTGCCGTTATCTGAGAATCACTAACTCTTGGAGAACATAAGCCAAAGACGTTTGGAGACAAAAAATTATGAGGAGAATACCCCCTTTTCTGTTACCCAGATCCTGTTCAGCTCCAGTGATGAAGCACAGGTGGTTCTAGACACCTGGGAAGCCTCTGACTGCACTGCACCTAAGTCTGTCTTTACCAGACCTAGGATGTGGGGCACACGATCAGAAACCATCACTCAGGGATCAGGAGACCACGGTTCTCTCAAACTTTGAATTTCCCATGGGGCCCCTTCTCACTGTGTAGGTAGTGGGGATTTTGTCCTGTGTGTAGGATTTTCTCAAGTGCTCAGATTCTCAGACTGACCAAGTTTTAAATAATTTGTTTTGTTCCCTGGGGAGACTTGGTTCGGAAAAAGAATAGAATGGCAAAGGAAAACGACAATGGTTCTCATGGGTGAAGTGCCCACACAGACAGGTGGGAAATGGCTTCATTTCAGCCCAAAGCTCATCAGGACCAGTAGGATGGCTCTGTTTACATAATGAGGACATTTGAACACCTCCTTAAGGGTATCTAAGGATAGAGGTATCCCATGAGAGCAGAATGGTCTTCAAGGGAGGACAGAGAGTCCTTGTTATTTTGGAGGCTCATGGAAGTGGGCAGTTTTGAGTGGAAATAATTGTCAAATGGGAACATAAGCTACCTACATATTGGCAACAGAAAGGAGCAACAATCTTTCAGTTCAGTTAAAGCGATTTAGGCTAGATTGACAAAAAGATTGGTCTGAACAGTGGTGGGTATTTTGTCTGCGAACTTGGTCTAGACTCCACTAACTCCTGTTACACTCCGTCATCCTGTTCTGAGCTCCCACAGGCTTCCCATCAGGCTGTGGGACCTGCCACGTTGTATGTTAGTTTGCTGGACATATATCTGTCTTCCCATTGCAGTCTGAGCTTCCAGTGCGCCTGGGTGGCTCAGTGGGTTCAGTGTCTGCCTTCGGCTCAGGTTATAATCCCAGGATCCTGGGATGGAGCCCCATGTCAGGCTCCCTGCTCATCAAGGAGTCTGCTTCTTCTCCCTCTGTCACTCCTCCCAACTCATTCATGCTCTCTCTCGCTTGCTCTCTCTTAAATCAATCAATCAATCAATCAATCAATAAGTCTTTAAAGTCTGAGCTTCTGTTCCCCGAGTTGAGCAAGGAGGTGAGCCATTTGTTCAGTTCCTCTCAATATCTCCTTTTCAAAAAGTGTGGGACAGTGAAATACCACTGGACTTAAAGACAAGACTTCTGGATTTGAGTTTGGAAGCTCCATCCTGGCTTCTATCTAGAAGTGTGGGACACAAAACCAGGGTCACCTTTGAATCTCAGATGCTCTGGTCAGTGATCTATTGTTGCCAAACACCACTATGCAGGAGATTTGATTGGAAACATGGTTTTACAAATTCAGATTCTTAACTGAAGAGTTCCCAGTATGAAAGTGTTAGAGTAGGGGGCAGACCCCTGACTTCCAAAAATACTCTAGGTGACTAGAATCAATTTGGTTCTGGAAACAATGACTTACATTATTCTCAAGCCCATTTCTAAGCTCTAATATTTTAATGTTCTAAGAACTCCTATAAATCTGAGCGTGACACTTCTACTTCGTTTTTATGGTTGAACAACACACACGGTGTGTGCGTGTGTGCACATGAAATGTGGAACAAAGCCCAATCCCCAATTCTAGGTAAATGAGAACAATATTACCGAGGAGAGAGAAGGGAAGAAAAGTTACAACACAATTTGCACATGCTAGTGAGTAATCTATGTAGATTCATGCAATAAGGGAATTGTGTGATTTGTGAGGGAGAGTAAGCCTGAGCAAGGCATTATTAACTTGAGTGTCTGAGTAAATGGTAACAATATTTACTAAGATCTAGAATAGTAAATGAAGTTCAGTTTTGGAAAGAAAGGGATAAATTGTAATAAACACAAGTTACTTTTAGGTCCTATCAGAAATCCAGTTAGGAAGACCAATGCCTTACAAAACTTCAGCAAGAAGTTTAAGTTGGAAATACAGTGTAGGATTTTTATCAGATAAGGCCCATGTAGGTCAACAGAAGTTATACTGGGTATTTAGAAAGAGGGAATGGTGACCAAGACGTGCCTAAGAGGTCACTCACTGGTCTCCTTATCAAGAGAAATCCCAGCAGCACGAAGGTGGCAGAGGATGTTGCTCTAAGTTGAGAAGCAAAGAGGGATACTTTACACACACCACAGTTCATTTGGTGAGGAAAGTGGGGAAAAGAGGGAGGAAGTACAAGGGAAGAGACCTAAGTACATTTAGATTCTGAAAGGCAGTTATTTGATCTGAGACCAGTAAGGAAATTCTGGGGAAAGCCCAGGACCTGAGACACTTGCCACAGAGAACTTCATCCGCCCACTTCTCTCTTATATAGTTTTCAGAATAAAAAATTCAGCCCATTAGCCATAAAGATATGTAGCAGCACCAGAACATTTTTTAAAACACATCTTTATTTCTTATTTTACAGCCTTTTACAAATTGTCTTGTCCTAAGAAATTGTATTTTATTTTGTTCTCTCTTATTTACATCTTTACAGGAAGTGGGCTTAAGCGAATAGGTAAGGAAATTCTCCAGAGCAGAGACAAGGGGCTGTGTTTCTTCTGTTCTGGAAGGGTGTGCTGTAAATCGAGGATGAAAATGACCTGTGAAATATATCTTGCTCTACCTGAAAGCTGGGGCTCTGAATTTTGGCAAGTCAGGACAGAGGCAAACCTGTGTGCCATTACCATTGGCCCAGAAAACCAAGGATCGCAGGGTCACAGGAGGGATTTTGGAAATTGTGCAATTTTCCTGCAGCTAGTTTCCACTTCTTCCTCGACCCAACTGCTCACTGGAGCTGCTGAAAAGTGTTCCATCTTCAGGCTTCTGCCCTTGGCCAGCACACCATTCTGCGGACGTGCTAAGAACATAAGACCAAAAGGCCAGAAGTCTGCATATGACTGTGACTAAGCCAGCAAGGGTGGGGTCTTCTTGGGCCTGTATCTCCTTCTTGGAAGTGATGGTGTTGAGTTAGACCATCTCTAGGGAACTTACGCTCGAATAGGCCATGATTGATACATTCTCACTGCAAGTAGCCAGAATGAAGTTCCTCCCAATCTTGGCCCAGCTTAAACTTTGACGTGGGCCAGTTTCTTGGTGGCACTTGATGTCCCAGATGGGACAGGGAGTGGAAGCCATTCTAACAACTACCTGTGAAGGAGCTGGAGAAGCCCATGCCCACAGTATGGCTTAAGGCAGCCACAACTTGTGTCCAGCAGGTGGGCCGTTTACTACATGGTTGCATCTCCTCTTATTACAGACACCAGCGTCTGAATAGCAAAGGCCCAGGGTCACACTTCCGTCTGAAGCCAGGACTTTAGAATTCCTCTCAAGCACGGTCCCACCTTTCCATTCTACTTGTTTTATCTGTTCATTTGCTCACTTACTTTATCAATCAATAAAATAATTAATGGGCCCTATGCCAGCAAGTGGGGATTGCCAAGGTGAACATAACACAGTGCCTTCCCTCGGGCAGCTCATGGCCCAGGGAGGGCGTTTCTCTGCAGCGTCAGGAGCTGGACTGACAGCTTCATTCAAAGAATGCCAACCTTGGAGGTCAGGAGAGAAAATCCAGACAGGTTTGCTGCATGGACCTCACAGCCAGAGGACCTTTGCCTCTCACATTTTGTAACTGTTGCTTGGCTTTTACTTGTTCCTCTTTTTCCTGCAGCAAAGTGGTGTCAATTCAGCTCGACAGCCCCCAATCTTAACTTCGAAGGAAAGGCACTCGACTTCACAGCGCCCATCCAGTTTCTGACACTGTATCTCTCTGTATATTCCTCCATGGGCTAAAGTGAAGAAAGCAGGGCTTCAGTTACCCAGTCATTGGTGACCGGAAAGCAACACGACATCACCCGGGCCAAATTCACAACTCCCCATTACTGACTCTCCTGCAGACACAGAGTACACGCCTAGAGATCAGAAAAAGCACATGCCACCTGAACAACCGTGCGGGAGCCCAGATTCCCCACACAATTGTTACAGTGTCCTTACTTTGTATTCAATTCCCTCTGCCACAGTCATTTCTAGGATATCTAGAAGCAGAGTATTTCTTCCTGGGAGGGAGGCAATATACTTTGTAATTCCAATAAACAGTCCTTTCCAATATGTGATTTTTTCACATCTCCAAATTAATAGTCTAGGATATACAACAAAATGTAAAGACGATGCTGTTGACACTGTAGGCAGGTCAACGATAGTCCACATGCACTGCTGTGTGGTTGTGAAGTTTCACAATTTTAGGTGCAAAGATAAAAGAAACGAGGTACTGGTCTGCTTTGTAAACATACCAATGGAATGATGATTTTAATTCTGGAATTTAGAGTGGCATAAGCAATGGATTTTCCTTCAGAACAAAGGCTAAGCTGAGGAGAGTAAAAATATTTTGAGAGGAATGATTGAGAAAAGTTTTTAGTGATATGTGTTCTCTGGAGAAATAAATAGAAAGAACAGGCAGTTACTCTCAAAAGGAAATTATTCTTGGAAAGTACAGCTTTGGGGCGGGGGAAAGAATACATATGGTTGTCATATAACTGCCTGACCTCCGAGAAAAGAGGCTGGGGCAGAAACTAAGAAACTGATTTGATAAATGAGATTTTGAACCCTGAGGGCATGTTTTTATGCCTGTTTTCAAAAGGGCAATACGACTACCACCTCCCAGGAAGCCCCTCCTGATCCCCCAGTTAGAACCATGCTTCTATTTCCGTGGCTTCTCTTTATAGTTTGCGTCTTTTATGGCACTGAAGGGAACTGTTTTGTACTACACTCTTTTGTGCATCTTTCCATCTCATCCATTCACTTATTTACACATTTGAAATGTATCAAACACCTATTTACTATTCTGGGCAACCTGTTTTTTACCGACACAGAAATAATGAAATCATAAACCTCAAGCAAATTAAGGGTGAAGACCATGCTCTGATTACATTTTTGACTTCCACGTTACCTACTTTTGCTATAGTGCCCAAACAATTTCTCATTAAGTGGTAGGCACACATTTCATATCTATGAGGACTGACTGTGTAATAAATAAGTGTAGAAATCCAGGAAACATGAATAAGTAAAGTGCTTCATGATCATTGGGGAACCCCCATTAGAAATGGCTTCATAACAGAAGGGATGAAGCGTTGTTGAGAAGGGATGATATAAAAATTTCTTAGGGGGGGCGCCTTGGTGGTGCAGTCCGTTGGGCTTCTGACTCTTGATTTTGGCTCAGGTCATGATCTCAGGCTCATGGGCTCTGCGCTCACTGGGGAGTCTGCTTGGGTTTCTCTCTCTCTCTCTCCCTCTGTCCCTCCCCCATCTCTCTCTCTCTAAAATAAATAAATAAATCTTTTTAAAAAGTTTCTTAGGGCTAGAGTCTTGGCTGTACTGAGCAAAAAGAGACCATTTCAAAGCTCTCAGAGATTGAAAAGAAAACTAATCAAGATGCTAGTTGTTTAAATGATATAATTTTCCGTCAGTATGTGAGAACTAGGAAGAAATTCTAAATAATCTAAGATTAGAAAATTTGGAACAACTAGTAAGACATAAAAAAATAGACTAAGAACCTCTTATCATGAGTTTAGTCTCATTTAGGCTACAAAAATTATAATTCTCTAAATTAACAAGTGTGTTTGGAATTTGCCTCTGAAGTGTTCTCTCATTTTAGAGCAATCACTTTGGCATATCCTGAAGCTTGTGTTGAAGATTACAGAAGAAGGAAAGCGATCTAAATGTAAAGAGAAGTCTAAACCCCTTGGTAGAGCTTTGAGGGAAATTAACCAGATGCTCTTCTGGGTGGAGCTAGTCTGGCTCAGTGTGGTCCTGTTGTTTTGTGTCTAAGCTCAAGAAAAGATTTCCAGTAACTGGCTTGTCTTGGGACCTTTTTAGAACACAGGGATGAGTCACAGATTTTTCTAAAACCTGAGCTTTTTTTTCAAAAGACAGATTGCCATCCTTACATCTATTAGGATTTTCTTCTTACCTGAGAAAATGTGAACAAGGAGAATGAGAACAGCAGAAATTAAGAAAAAGATTCTCATGGCTCCAGACATCAGTGTAGAGAGGGTACAGTTGCTAGAATGCAGCTCTTTTATCAAGGGAAGTTGATTAAAACAAGTTCTACAGCTCTGGAAGGGCTGGAAGTCAACTTCGGTTTGCAATGTTCATTAAGAAGAAACTATCGTTCATGCTCCACTGAATAATGTGTAGGCTGCTGGATCAGGTGTTACTCCAATGATGTTTTGGGGAGAGTAAGGCTTTTCTCCTGCTTGTGTTCCTCCATTCTACGTCTCTGCCTCTGCATCTATTTTTCCCTGAAGCCCCATTTTAGGTACCTCCACTTCCAGAAGGTCTCTAACCCCCATTTCTTTTCTTCTTCTCTAAGATGTTACATTCAACTTGGTCTCTTATAAGATTGACTTGGCAGTTATTAATGGGTGCCTGGTAAAATTGCTTTTCAAAAATTATAGTATATGAAAAATTTTTATCCGTCCAATGTGACTGTAAGCTCCACGGAAGAATGACTCTCCTTCCAACCTTTTCTTTCCATTCGTTCCTCGTGACAGTGCTTTGCAGCAGTAGATGTTCAAAATATATATGGGCTCTTTGACTTATTAATTGATAGCTGCTTAGTTAGAGGAACCCATGAAACAAGTAATATGGAAATCGTTATTAAATGCTCAAAGTTTTTACATTTGTAAGATATTATTATTAAGAATAATGGCATTATGATTAAATATGACCATATCTCATATGTTATGGGAATAGCTTTCATTCAACAAATATGGGTTGGAGAACTATTTACGTTTACTTATATGTTACTAAGAAATTTGAATTTTATCCTAAAATCAAAGGGAAGTTATTGAAGGCTTTTAAGTAAGGGGGTTATTTGAAAGATTAAAACTCAAACAAGGATTTCCATTTCGAATAAAGCAAAGTGAGCTCCTACTGATAACAAATAAAACTTTGGGAAAAAAATTACCTGAAGAATATGAAAGTTGAAACAAATACAGGCATATTTTAGAAAAAAGTCAAAACTTGGAAAAATGAAACAGCACAGAGTATGTTCTCTCTAATTGCAATGTGGCATGGAGAGGTTAACTCAAAACAAACAAAAATATCTATCCTCTTTCTAAACTTAGAACACAAAGCCAGGGCCAAGGGAGACCGTATCTGCTGAAAATGAAGACCCAGAGAAGGGAGCTTAGGTTCTACGTGTGAACTCTGCCCCTGACTTTTGCCACCCCTTGAGCGATGCATGCACCTGGTTAAGGTAAAACAAAATGACAAACACACAAACACCCCTGAGATTTGAGCTGCTGCCCATTACAGCCAAGGTAATATTTGCAAATTGAGTTTAAAAAAGTCACTTTCCTGTTAAAACAAAAATATCAGGGTGTCTGGATGGCTCAGTCAGTTAAACATCTGCCTTCAGCTCAGGTCATGATCCCAGGGTCCTGGGATCAAGTCCCACATCTGGCTCCCTGCTTGGCGGGGGTGGGGGGGTCTGCTTCTCCCTTTGCCTCGGCCCCTCCCCCCTGCCTGTTCTCTCTCTCTCTCACTCTCTCTCTCTCTCTTTCAAATAAATAAATAAAATCTAAAAAAAAAAACTTAAAAAAATTAGCATTCTTCTGAGGCTGTAGCGGTATTCACAACCTCTTCAATACAACATTCACAGTATCCAGGACGTCGATGATGTTGAAATATTTCAGACAAGGAATTTAATATATCTATTTTAAGATGCTCCAATAGTAAAGAAAATATGCTTGCAATCAATTTTCAATATGGAAAATCTCATTAGAGAACAGAAAACGTAAAGATGCTTTGATACTAAAAAATACAATATCTGAAAAAAAATTAACTGAATAGATTTGGTAGCATAGAAAATATGACAGGATCAAGAGTCACTGAATCAATAAAAATTATGAGACCTGTAGATGAGAGAGAAAAAAGATTGAGAAACACAGGCCTTTGAGGGCCTGAGGGATAATATCAAAGACAGGTAATTAGAGTCTCAGAAGGAGGAGAGAAACATAATGGGGTAAAAAGTAGTTCAAGGACATAATGGCTGAAAACTCCCAAATTTGGTGAAAGACAAATTGACCAAACCAGGAAGCTTTGCAAATCGCAAAGGACACGGATACCATGCTTAGGCACATCACGGTCAAACTCCTGAAACCCAGAAAAGGGAGGAAATCGTGAAAGCATCCAGAGAAGAGTAACACTTTCAGTTCAGGGAAACAGCAATTGAGTTACCACTGGCTTCTGTTCAGAAACAAAAGAGGTCAGGTGACTGTGCATGCACCTCGCAGCCCTGAAGGAAAACAGGCATAGCGCTGCCAGCTCCAAACTCCATCTACAGAAAAAAAGTCCTTTAAAAAAGGGTAACCGGGTGATGGGCATTAAGGAGGCACATGTGGTGATGAGCCCTGGGTGGTATATGCAAATAATGAATCGTGGAACACTACAACAAAAACTAATGATGTACTACTATATGTAGGCTAGTGGAACATAATGAAAGAAAGAAAAGGGGGGGAGATAGACTAAACGTATTTTCAGGGCAAAGAAAATGAAAAGAATTTTTCTCTAGCAGAGATTCCCTACAGGAACACTGTAAAAGGAAATTCTGTAAAAGGTGAAGGAAACTACCAGAAGGAAACTTGATTTTCAAGGAGAATGAAAAACATCAGAAATGATAAATATCAGAGTAAGTATTAAAAAAATACTTTGTCTTTTAATTTATTTGAAATGTATGTGACTTCTTAATGCAGAAACTGTAACATTGCCTTGTGAGTTTATAATGGATGTGATACATACAAAAAATACAGCAAAAACTTCTATTATGAGAATGGGGAGAAATATATCTACTTAAACAATTACAAGGCTTCCAAATTTTGAATAAGGTAGATGGATATCAAGTCTAAGTAGATATAAAAAGTTAAGGATGTGTATTGATATCCCCCGTGAGAGCCACTAATCATAATTAACACCTTATAATGGAAGTTTTGCCTCAAATGTCCCAATAATCTGAAGAAGATGAGAGAGAACAGAGGAATAAGCTCAAGGAGGACAAACACACCAAAAATAGTAAATTGATAGACCAACATCTAACTAATCTATCATTATTTATGTAAAACTGTCAAGGGACTGAACATTCTCCTTGAAAGGTAGAGATAATCAGATGGATTAAGCAGGAAGACAAAACTATGTGTGATCTATAAAGGAAGCATCTCTCCAAACATTTTTTTTTCTTTTCAAGTAATTATAGACTCACAATAGTTGCAAAAATCGTACAGAGAGGTCTTGTGCACCCATTACCCAGCCTAGTCCAGTGGGGACATCGCCCATAATCGTGAACTGTCAAAGCTAGGACATACATTGGCAGAGTAAAATCAGACCACAAATTATAAGGAAAGCATTGTAAATATAAAGAGACACAGAAAGGTTGAAAGCTAATGAATGGAAAAACATAAACTATGAAAGTATCAAGAGTAAGGAGGCTGGAGTGGCAGTATTTGTTTCAGATTAAAAAAAAAGAATATATTATCAAATAGAAAGTGGAATGCTGCGTAACACGTTTACGCATTAACTGATTGAAGTAAAGGGGGAAACAGACAGTTCTACACTCAGAGCAGAAGATTTTGATATCACTCTTCTCAGCAAAGGGTAGACCCAAAAGTTAGTAAACACAAAAGTTGACCTAAACAACCCTATTACTGTGTTGACTGAATTGATATTTACACAATACAACATAAAACAACTGCAAAATACACACACTCACTTTTTTCAAGGACGTATGATACATTCATCCAAATAGATCACACGCTAGGCCATAAAACATTCATACTTTTGTTGAATTATTGAGTTCTCCCTTCAAAGTGTCCGTTCTCACTTCATGTATTTTGTGGTTCTTGGTAGGTTGATCCATGCTTATCACTGTCATGTCTTCTTGAGGGGTTGATGCACCTCTCACTATACAAAGTTCTCTTGTCCTTAGCTCCATGTTCTTTCATTCTTCTACTTTTGACCTCTTCATTTCCTTGAATCTAAAGTGTGTCTCTTGCACACAGCATATAGTTGGATCTTTTTAAAAAAAAAAACAACTCCATTCTGCTAGGCTCTAACTGGAGTGTTTAATCCATTTGCATGTAATGCCATAATTGATGAGGTAGGATTTACATCTGCCATTTGCTGTTTTCTTTTTTATTTATTTTTTTTTTTTTTAGAGAGAGAGAGAGAGAGAGAGAGAGAGCCTGGGGGTGGGGGACAGAAGGAGAGGGGGAGAGAGACTCCCAAGCAGGCTCCACATCTAGCGTGGAGCCCGACATGGGGCTCAACCTCACGACCCTGAGATCGTGATCTGAGCCTAAATCAAGAGTCAGATGCTGAACCGACTGAGCCACCCAGGTGCCGCCTGCTATTTGTTTTCTACATGTTATTTCTCCCCCACCCCATTCCTGCATGACTGTCTTCTTTTGTGTTAAATAGGTGTTTCCTGAGGTACCATGTGAATCCCCTTTGTCATTCGTGGTGCTATGTGTGTTTGAGTTATATTATAAATGACTTGGGGTTTGCAATCAATTTTAAACAATCTAGTTTAAATTAACAATAACTCCCTTCCAATGGTGAACAAAAACGTTACTCTGTATAGCTTGGTTTTCTCCCCTTTCTTTTGTGCTGTAAGAAACAAGTTGGAATTTTGGAGTATGAGAGACACTCTGGGTGGCCTTGAAGGAGAAAGCTGCCTGTTTATGGAAAGAGCCACGGGGCAGGGAATGCCAGGCAGCCTCTGCGGGCTCAGGGCAGCCTCCTGGCCGACAGCCTGCAAGAGGACAGCCACCCACCACAGGCCAACAACAGCAAGTGACAGAATTTTCCCCAAAGCCCCAGAGCGGGTGCAAGGGGATCTCTTGCCTCAGATTAGATGAAAGTCCCAGCCGGCCCCATGCTGTCAGTCCCGTGAAACCCTGAGCGGGGGTCCAGCTACACCATGCCTGGACTTGGGACCAAAAGAAGTGTGAGACAATGTATGGTGTTTTAAGCTGCTAACTTTTGTGGTACTTTGTGACACAGTGAAAGAAACGAGTGCAAGAGTATTCCAAGGCAGATCACCTTTTGGGGAAAACACTGACGTGTTCTTCCTAGGTTCCTGTGTGGCCCACGGCATTGCACAGTTTCCCGTATGGTTGATGTTCTTTCTGGTCCATCTTAGGAATCTCCCTCCACCCCTCACCTCCCAGGGCTGTATCCTAAAACCACTTACTACTGAGTCCCTTTGCTTTAGCAGGCCACAGTATTTGGGAGTTTCCCTGTAGGATGGTTTCAGCCCAGTGATCTTGTGTAGCGTTTTCTTGGACCATGGGAGCCATGCCCCTTTTGCCCTGCCTAATATGGTCAATGCAGCCACCCCATGGCTGACCTTTCTGTCCTGCCACTGTGGACAACTCCAGCTGGAGCTCTTCACCTGCAGACACTGTCAGGTGTGAGCAGCACAGGGCAGCGGGTTGTTTTCCAAGGAGCTGCTTGAAATGAAGCCCATCTCATAAGTATTGATGTGAAAGTGTTATTTTCCTCACCCGTCCCTCTTGAGAGCCAGAGTGAGGTCCCAATCACAGCACACCAGCCCATTTTCCAAAGAAATCTGTCCCCTAGCTTTCTTTTATACCCTCTGGGCACAGGAAGAAGGCTAAGTGTTTCAGAGCCCATTTTGTGGTCAACTTCTTTACTATTCCTGCCTCTGGGGTCTGGTACTTCAGTGGGGAATGTGGGAGAAAATGATACTTAATGTTTTGTCCTCAGCCCAAACTGATCAGTCTTACTCTACAGGCACTGCTGTCCCCTTTCAGCTATGGGGAGGGAGTTCTGAAATGGAACCCCAAACCAAGAAGGGACAATGCACAGTTAGCATAGTTAGACCAGAGCCACGGTTTCAAAATGAATGGAGGTAAAGTCATGCTAAGCAGGAGCATTATGTAAACTAGAGTGGAGATACTTCCGGGAGAAACCAGCTGCACCAGTGTCTCTCCTTCCTGACCATTTCCCTCTGACCCGTCCACCATGTAGAAGACTTTCCCTTTCAGAAAATCCAGCAGACTGATTTTGGAGATCTCCATGAGTTACTATGGAAATCAACAGAAATTTATCTGAAGAAGCCAAGGGCAGCCACTTGACCCCTGAAAGTGCTGAATTTAATAAGAAATTAGTATGGGTTGAGGCTGTACTATTTTGTAGGGAGGATCGAGTGTCTCAGGAAGAAGGGGAGTGGATGAAAATGTCCTAGAAAGAAGCCAAGTGAAGAAGAGAGGAGAGAGCAAGAGGAAGAGAGAAGGGGTCATTCCTGAGTAGGCGAGGACCTATGGGAGGCTGTACAAGGTAAAGAGTAAAGGAACATCAGGGCAGAGCCACTGGCCCACCTCTCTGTATGACCCTGAGACATGCACATGAATCCTTCCATAAAAGAGACATCAGTTAGAGTCCGGGGTGTTTTCAGTTTGGGGAATCAAGGAATGTGGTGTTTGGAACGAGCAGGGAGTATCTGGTCTCGTGGTCCTCTGTAATCCATCCACAGTACTCTCGCTGTAGAGAACCGAGGAGGAGCACCCACTCGGAGAAGAGCACTCACTTGTAGATTCCTACGTTGCCCCACTGCCCACTTCCCTGAGTTAATTCCTGTGAAAACGAGGGAAACACTCTCAGGTTGGCAAAGGTGATGACTCAGGTCTCTTTTGGAGGAAAATTGATCCAATGTAAATTGATCCGACAGTAGAGCCAACGGAAAAGCCCAATCAGGCAGGCTCCAGGCATGAAAACAGCTCCCACACCAGGTAGTTTGAGAGAGATGATTTAACATGGAGAGGAAGTGATGAAGTGTCGGAAAAGCTGAACATGCAAAAGGGGAGCCATGAGGCAGCCCCAGGGTTAGTCCTAGCTGGCTGGGGGAAAAGCAGGAGGCTGTGGTGTGAGCCCAAGAGCTAGGGCTAGCCGGCCGGAGCTGTGCCTGCAGGGGCAGGAAGGAGGGAGAAGCCAGGACACAGAAGCAGGGGCTTCTGGGAGATGGGAGATGAGCCACTGACGGAGCTCCTTCTCCCACCACGCACTCGCATCGACAGGAGCCAGCTGGAAGCCAGGAGGCGTGGAGAACGTAGTTTGCAGAGAGTAGTGCCAGTACACAGAGCAGCGCAGGGGAAGGACAACGAATATCTCTTGAGTGCGAAACGACAGACGATACAATGGTAGCTCAAATGTGAAGCAAAACACTGACAGCCACCCATGTGAAACCCGAGTGACCAAATTTGAGGAGCTGCTCGTAGGACGAATGATTTTGACCTTTATTGTGTGAAGCTACAGATTTTATTTCATAAGGCAAAAGTTATACAGTCAGCCATTCATGCATAATCCAGGCTGAGCATTTTAAATTAATCTCTGACATTTTCATTTACTGGCAAGAAGAGAAGTGCAAAGTTGGTGCCATGGACATTAACTGAGTAGGTATGAGTTGCTTTAAAAATACACCATAAGTACTAGAATCAATGACTGACTGTGTGTTGCTCTACCAATAAGTGATATGGATAATTTCTCGTATGCTGTAGACTTATAATTCCATTAACACAGATGTGGATGCCATCTCTGTTTATCTGTTTGGTTAAAATTATTACACAGAAATAGATACACAGCACACGACAGGGGTGAACACAACTTCTCTGGCTCCCAGGCTGTGGCCTTGAAGAAATGAAAGCTTCTCCGAGTCTCAATTTCTTCAAATACAAATGGAGATAATAAAATCATTAGATGATCCTGAGGCATATGAGGAAAGTTTGGGGGAGAGATTTGAGAATTATAAGGTACTCTACCAATATGTAGTAGTAGTACCTGAGTAGTTTATCAGCTACCCACTCAGATCTTGATTTTTTTAAGGATTATCTTAAAACATAAGCAAAGAAACAAAACAAAGGGAGAGAGACGTGAGAATGATTCTGAGACTCACTCCCGGTGTAACTTGGGTAAGGCACACAACTTCGCTTGTCCTCCCTTGAATACCAAGTCCTCCTTGGAAGGCCAGGAGAGTGCTGGCCTGCTTCACCTGATCTTCCGTCGGCAACAGAAAAAGTTCATCTTGCAATTCCCAACAACCTTCTCATCCTCGGTGCACATCCTCCTGCATTTGCCCCGGCCGAGCCTGCACCGCTCACAAGCAGCAAACTCACCTAGGCCGACAAAGAGCAGCTGATACATCTTTCCAGGGAATCCCTGGCAACGGGGAGAAGGTCAAAAGCCACCAAAAAAAAAGGGGGGGAGCGTTTCTATGATCATAAAGAGTGTTTTTAAAGAACCGGCCCTGATTTTTCAAAGAGCTCTACTTTCTTCAGGGCGGAGTTGGGGAAGAGTTAGTGTTGAAGCAAGAGGTGGGCACCATCCCTGCTCTCCGTGCCTTGCGTGGGTCAAAAGTAGGCAAGCGCAGTGGGATGAGGTGTCATGTATACGGTAGAACCATAAAAATACATACCCGATACTTCTGTAAAGGTTACAGGATGAAGGCGGGAGGGCTACCTTGTGGTTTGAAAAGGTCCTTGGAGGTAGAGGTAAGGTTAGGCTCAGTTCTGGTTTGGGCTTGGTAATGGTGGTGTGGCCGCAGTAAACTGCCTGATCTCAGCTGTCTCATTTGTCATATGCACATTCTAGAAATACTCGTCTACACTGTAAATTTCTCTAGTGGTCAAATGGAGTAACCTATGTGAGAATATTTTGCCAAACACTATGTCCTCCATTAATTATCTTTGTTGTTGTTACTTTAAGCAGAAGCTTTTTAATATGACTGCAAAAAATTTTTCAGGGTAGCTTTCATGGACCAGGTGGGTAGGGCCTTTGCCAGCCAAGAATCTGTTACCCGCTGGTCTGGTTCTCCAAGGGCGACATTTCTGTTGTAACCCCTTATTCTCTTTCCTATTAACCACCCTCTTCTCAGGAACCTCAGAACTACATGGAAGCTGACAGGTTTCGCTCTCTACTGCAACCTTCCACTGGGCTCCTTGACAGCCCATTTGCCAGTCCCCTGTCTCACCACCTGCTCCTCCCTCTCACATCATTGCTCAGTAACGGGCCCAGAGTTGGTCCATTCCTGGGCTGCATTCCGTCCCCTTGCTGCTGGATCTCCTGAAGTTGCCCACCTAACTTGTGAACACTCACCCAGAGACTCTTTCTGTTCATGCTAACTGCTGCTTGCATTGTGCCGAAGCTTGCTGTGGGCATGGGGGTGGCCGTGGCTGTCCAGTTGCTTCTGTGAAGTCCACCATTAGAGTCAGTCTTTGCTCTGGTAAGCCCAGGTCAGAATCACCTGACTCTTCTGCTTGATATTAGTGCACTCATCACACGTTGTGTTAAGAATTCTGACTGGCTCTGAAACAAAGTCCCTGATGATGACTTTTATTCCAACCTGCTTTGATGAGAGGTGAGGACGGGCACAAGCTAACGTTCTACTGAACGTGCCTTTCTGCTTTGATTACACCAAAGCTCCCTGGTAACGTTTATAAGTAAAGAACCAGTGTCTTGCTTCCACGCCATGATGGTCTAACCCTACAGCACAATTCGGTGCCTCCGAGGCATCTCCGCTCAGTTGCTATGCCTCAAGCTTCTCAACTCCTCATTCCCTTCTAGCTCCTGATTTTATTATTTTCTCCTTCTGAGTTCCAACCTTCTTTCTTGCCTGGAAACTTCTGCATCAGCATCCACCTTGTTTTCCCAGCTTATGTGAGTTCTTCCTGTTTTCACCCAGACTTGATGCCCCAGCCTGTCTTACTTCCTGAGCCTTGCATTACTGAGGCAGGGAAGAATCAGCATTTGCAGCCTTGGAACCAGAAAGGATATAGAATTATGTTGTATTTCTAATCTGACCTACTCTTTGGCATGTCAGGGATCATCTCTAGATGCCCCTTTGCTGCTGAATTAGAACACGCATTCCCCTACCCATCACCCTTGGTGACCTTCTCTGGATGCATTTATATGGAGGGCTTCCCTGCAATGGGCAGAGTGATTATTTGTGACGGGATCTGCTCTTTTCAGGCCGTGGGTGGTCTGACTGTACAGTGCTGCAGTTTTATTGAGGATTTTGTATGCTACCTCTGCTTAAGGGTATTTCTGGGCATTGTTCTACCTGATTGAGAATTACAGATTTAAAACTTTGTGACTCTGGAGTCCTGAGTTGAAAGCCTAGCTTACCACTTATCACTGTATCACCTGGACAAAATGATTGAACAGCGCATCTATGTCTCAACTTCCTCATCTTCTATAAGGTGGCAGTTACAGTAGTACCCACGTCATAGGAATGTTTGCAGATTAAATGACATAATCCACATAAGGTTAATAGACTGCCTGAATTTTTTTTTTTCTCACTCCAAAATTCTGTCTAAACACTTTTAAATTCTGTTTGCAATTACCCGGGGGTGTTTCTTTTGGCTCTGTTCATAATATGCCTTCTTCCTGTAGAAGATGAGTGCACAAATAGAGATTGGGGGCTCTTCACTGTGCACAGCTCTTATATAATGGTGATGAGATTTCACTGTGTTTGATCCTTCTTAGACTAGTAGCAGAGATTGGGACACATTTTACAGGTTTTGGGACCAGATCCTGTAAGAGACAGATGAGCATGTTCTCAGAGCAGTCAAGGCTCATTGGCTGGTACAGGAGTAATCCTCTAATCTTGCTTTAGTTAACACCATGAGCTAATGAGACTAGCCACCAGGTCCAAATCTTTATGGCCAAAATTCCATTGCCGTAACACAGAGATTCTCTGTGAGATGGCAAACCCAGGTATGATGCTGGCTACAAGAGGAAGTGAAGACAGAGGCAGAAATCTGGGATTTCAGGCAACTCTATTCTCACTATCATTTTCCGTCACTCCTTGTCTCTGGAAGTCAGAGGGAGCTGACAGGCCAGAGGTCCTAAAAGCAGAAATTATACACAAGGGATTCAACTTACCTCCTGGAAGTGGCTCAGAATACTCGAGTCCTGCCTGGCATCCTAGATTCAAAACGACACATTTCGAATATTAAAATCAGTGTAGGAAATAATGATGTATAAAACAGTATTCCCAGCTCCACATATCTGCTGTCGAAGGATAGCAGATCACAGAGGCTGCATCTTTATTCTATTTATGAAGGCCAGCACTCCCAGTAACCAGTAAGAGGTCTTAAAAGGGTGGGCAGGGTAGTAGTGTGCTTAGGAAATACCACTGAAGATTCAAGAAAATCCCGTCGGAAGCTCAGTGGGGAGCCGACTGTTACTCTTAGTTTCACGATGGTCCACAGAAAAGCCATCAGGCTTTATGTTCTGCCCCCTTCGCAATCCCATCCCTTTGCAATTACCTGATAGAAATTGAGCCAAAATGAAGAAAAAGGCAAAGACAAAATAAGACATCTTTCTGCTTAGGGTCGTCTCTGAGGGAAGCCTCTTCGGAGCAGAGGTTTGGGACCTCTCTGGGAGGGCAAGAGGCTCACTTATATTTGAAAGTAATGGGGAACGCTTTTGGTCAGTGAAGTGAATCAATAAAGAAAGCACATTTATATGCTCCATTTCCCAGGATCAAGGACTGAGATGATGGACAATAACCCTTGGCCTCCATAGAGCCTTGCGTCCTGGGAGCTCTGGCCAGGGTAGTGCAGGGAACATGAGGCCAGGAGCTGGAAAACCAGGAGCCATGCCAATCCTCCCAACCCAGCAAGTAGGAGCCTCCTACCCCATTTCTCTCTCAGAATTTACTCTTCTCTTCCGTTGAATAAGGAGCAACCACAGTTGCTGAGAGACAACACAGTTCTTCTGCCAGCCTCTCAGGCCTGGTGTCAAGCTCTAGTGATGATGATGGGGACGTGCTTGGAACACAGGGAAGGCTTGGAAGGAGTTCTGGTGCCCTCTAAGAAGAGCCCAGGAAGCAGGCACTATTCCTTCCGGGCTCTCATTTGTACCACCTCTCAATGTCCCCAGGAGCAAAGCGGGGAGGGGCATCGTTTCGCCAAGTGACCTCTGAATCCCCAAGCCCGTAACAATGTCACCTAGCAGCCCGAAGCCGTAATTACCGCGTCCTTCTCATTTTTCAAGAACATGGGTATCAAAATTAACAGGTGTCACTGCACCCCCAAATAAGTCCCATCCTATTGCCTATGCTTATGCAAGGCTCTGTTCTTCACGTTGGGAAGGCAAAATAGGAGCACTGAACCAGGCAGACTAAAGTCAGGTCGGTTTAGCAAGTATGTGACCTCGGGCAGGTTGCTTACTTGGTTGAACCTGTTTCTGGAATCTTAAAATGGGGATATAATAAAGGTACTACTTCATAGGATATTTTAAAAGGACTCACTGACATGAGTATCAAGTGGCTATCAGACCCCACCCTTGGCCTGAGTGCAGATGTACCTAGCAATGGGATGGGGGTGTCTCAGGGATAACAGTGCCATGGTGTAGGCGGGCAACTCGGCAGGAGCAGACCTCTCCTGAGCCCCCAATTCAATGCCGATTCCCTCCCAGCACAGGTGTTGACCTAAGAGCTGCCCGGCCCCCACGGGTGGGAGTGGCAAGCTCACGGAAGAAACACACCTGGCTTGACTCTCTCTGCAGCGAGGCATGTTGGTCCCGCGACAACTGGCAGGAGGGGGCCACCCAGCCGACGCTGAACCACACACAGATGTGCAGTGGCAATGTGGGGGTCCCCGGGCACCTGGAAGGTTCTGCAAGTGTCCTGCAAGCATCCTTGTGCCTGAGGAATTGTGACATTAAATAGCAAAGAAAAATTTCTATGACAGAGGAACTTGGTGCCTTTAATGGCACCTTTTTCCTGGTTCTTGAATACGGACCTTGCATTTTTATCCTGCACTCAGGTCAGCACATTAGTAGCTGGTCCTGACCTGGAGTGAACTTCTAGCCTTAGAAAAATAAAATGACTCTTGCAACTCTCAAATTAAAGGGTTGGGCCTTGTCATGGGGATCACAAGACCTCCCTGCTACATGAACGGGCCAAAGAGGCCCCTGTGTAGTGGTCCCTATGGTGCTCACTTCTATAGCTCTAAGCCCCCTGCTCCAGACTCAAATTCTTCCACACCTGAGGGCTTTGAGTATGGTGCAAATAAGCATTTGCTTAGCCACTTAGAGCTTGCCTGCTTTGCATGCCACACAAAATGCCCCCCAACATCTGTTAACATAGATAAGACAAAGCCCATAGCTGTAAGACTCCAAATTGCTGCCGCCTTCCTGAGGGCTGTGATCCCAAGACTCCCCACCTTGCTGCCGAGAGGTATCGTCTAGACACGTGAGCCCCTCTCTGGTGCCCCTCTCCCCTGGGAGTTCCCTTCCCCTTTAGGGTGGACGCCTCATGCTCCCATCTCTGGGAGGGCCTGCCCCCCAGGCAACCCTGCCCAGGTGCCACCTGATGACACCTCTCTTCCTTGAGCAGCCCCCAGACCCTGGAACTCACCACACTCCAGCCCTTAGAATTCACCCACTCGGAGGCGTCTGTCCTCTCTACAGTGAGGTGGGAACAAGCCGGCTCTTAGCCGTTGCAGTGCCCCACATGGCCCTTAGACTTAGTTGGCTCTTTGGAGCGCTCAGGCAAGATTACATGGGCCATGTCTGAATATCTGTGTCCCGGCAACATTCCTGTGGAAACCTAATCCCCACAGGGATGGTAGTTGGAGGTGAGCCTTTGGAATGTGATTCGGTGAAGGGCCCTCATGGATGGGATTGTTGCCTTATGAAAGGAACCCCAGAGAACTCCCTGTCCTTAGCCTCCAAGGGGGACTCAGCGAGAAGGCAGCCATCTGCAACCCAGAAGAGGGTCCTCACCTGCACCTGGCCACACGGGCTCTCCGTCTTGTATCTCCAGCCTCCAGAACTATGAGAAATGAATATTTGTTGTTTATGAGCCACTGCATCTGTGGTGCTTTGTGACAGCAACTCAAAGGGACTGAGACACAATCTGAGTTTAGAGGGGAAGCCACGTGAAATCCTACCGCCAAACGGGGTTCCCACAACCTTAGTAACGTTTGTTTGTGTCAAAGGGTCCAACTATGATTCCCTTAAGTTTGCAACCTTCGCTTCCTGATGAATCAGACCGGCCTTAAGAAGCAGAGACATATGACATACCGGGATAATAAATAAGACCAATGAGACTGTGTGTCACCGAAAATGTTTGGAAGTCGGTTTTTTCTTATGGATTTAAATCATTTTGATTGAGGATTGGAACGGAATAGAGAAAAGTTAAAAATGTGTCCCTTTTCTCAGAGTTATTCATGTATTCAATCATTTATTGATATCAGTATGGCACAAGGAAGTAAATGGATGGTCTTGTCCAGATCACATACAAAAACAGTGTTTTCAATAACACAGCAAGCGTCTATTGCTTTTCGGGGGTCTATGATTATGTTAACAAACACTTCTAAGGTATTTCAACTTTTAGTAGCAGTAATAATAGGGGGCTGTTGATGAGGGAGGCTCATCTCCCTAAGGTGGCATTAAAGAGAGGTATTCCACAAGAGGGAAGTGTTAAAGTGGATGATTCAGGTCTTTCTCTCCAACCACTTAGTTGATTTACTCCAGATTAGGAAAAAGAGGTAATCAAATTAGTGGGAGACTATGACATTCAGAGTATATGGATATTTTGTATATATATACATAAGTACATATGTATAATATGTGTGTGTGTGTGTGTGTGTGTGTGTGTGTGTGTGTATAGTCTTAATCAAATATCCCATGAGCTCACAACTATCGGGGGAGCTGTTTAAGGATTAAATAAGATACTGTATGTAGCACTTTTTTTTTAAGATTTATATACTTAACCTGAGAGAGAGACTGATGGGGGGCAGAGGGCAGAGGGAGAAGAGAGAAAGAGAATCCCAAGCAGACTCTCTGCTGAGCACGGAGCCCGATGCGGGGCTCAATCCCAGGACCCTGGGATCATGACCTGAGCTGAAAGTCAGGTCAGGAGCCAGACACTGGACTGACTCAGCCACCCAGGCAGCCCTGTGTAGCACGTTTAAAAGAATCAATAATAAAACATAAGCTTCAGTGGAGCAACTTGCCAAGTGTACACGGTTCACAA